>NW_027520511.1:0-38865 GCF_051991245.1 Festucalex cinctus
TTGAGTGCACAACGTTTGGTTTAGATTTGACAGCCATAATCAGCAATTGTGTACATTTGAGCTGAATGTGTCAAAATCTTAAAAATTAACAGGTGCCCAAGCAATTTCATGCTAGAATCATCATCCGGATGCCAAAATAAACTAAATACAGCAAAAGGTTTGAGTGCACAACGTTTGGTTTAGGTTTGACAGCCATAATCACCTTTTTATTGCTTTAAATGCGTTTTTAGCGCATGATTGTACATTTGAGCTGAATGTGTCAAAATCTTAAAAATTAACAGGTGCCCAAGCAATTTCATGCTAGAATCATCATCCGGATGCCAAAATAAACTAAATACAGCAAAAGATTTGAGTGCACAGCGTTTGGTTTAGATTTGACAGCCATAATCAGCAATTGTGTACATTTGAGCTGAATGTGTCAAAATCTTAAAAATTAACAGGTGCCCAAGCAATTTCATGCTAGAATCATCATCCGGATGCCAAAATAAACTAAATACAGCAAAAGATTTGAGTGCACAACGTTTGGTTTAGATTTGACAGCCATAATCAGCAATTGTGTACATTTGAGCTGAATGTGTCAAAATCTTAAAAATTAACAGGTGCCCAAGCAATTTCATGCTAGAATCATCATCCGGATGCCAAAATAAACTAAATACAGCAAAAGATTTGAGTGCACAACGTTTGGTTTAGGTTTGACAGCCATAATCACCTTTTTATTGCTTTAAATGCGTTTTTAGCGCATGATTGTACATTTGAGCTGAATGTGTCAAAATCTTAAAAATTAACAGGTGCCCAAGCAATTTCATGCTAGAATCATCATCCGGATGCCAAAATAAACTAAATACAGCAAAAGATTTGAGTGCACAACGTTTGGTTTAGATTTGACAGCCATAATCAGCAATTGTGTACATTTGAGCTGAATGTGTCAAAATCTTAAAAATTAACAGGTGCCCAAGCAATTTCATGCTAGAATCATCATCCGGATGCCAAAATAAACTAAATACAGCAAAAGATTTGAGTGCACAACGTTTGGTTTAGGTTTGACAGCCATAATCACCTTTTTATTGCTTTAAATGCGTTTTTAGCGCATGATTGTACATTTGAGCTGAATGTGTCAAAATCTTAAAAATTAACAGGTGCCCAAGCAATTTCATGCTAGAATCATCATCCGGATGCCAAAATAAACTAAATACAGCAAAAGATTTGAGTGCACAGCGTTTGGTTTAGATTTGACAGCCATAATCAGCAATTGTGTACATTTGAGCTGAATGTGTCAAAATCTTAAAAATTAACAGGTGCTCAAGCAATTTCATGCTAGAATCATCATCCGGATGCCAAAATAAACTAAATACAGCAAAAGATTTGAGTGCACAACGTTTGGTTTAGGTTTGACAGCCATAATCAGCAATTGTGTACATTTGAGCTGAATGTGTCAAAATCTTAAAAATTAACAGGTGCCCAAGCAATTTCATGCTAGAATCATCATCCGGATGCCAAAATAAACTAAATACAGCAAAAGATTTGAGTGCACAACGTTTGGTTTAGGTTTGACAGCCATAATCACCTTTTTATTGCTTTAAATGCGTTTTTAGCGCATGATTGTACATTTGAGCTGAATGTGTCAAAATCTTAAAAATTAACAGGTGCCCAAGCAATTTCATGCTAGAATCATCATCCGGATGCCAAAATAAACTAAATACAGCAAAAGATTTGAGTGCACAGCGTTTGGTTTAGATTTGACAGCCATAATCAGCAATTGTGTACATTTGAGCTGAATGTGTCAAAATCTTAAAAATTAACAGGTGCCCAAGCAATTTCATGCTAGAATCATCATCCGGATGCCAAAATAAACTAAATACAGCAAAAGATTTGAGTGCACAACGTTTGGTTTAGGTTTGACAGCCATAATCACCTTTTTATTGCTTTAAATGCGTTTTTAGCGCATGATTGTACATTTGAGCTGAATGTGTCAAAATCTTAAAAATTAACAGGTGCCCAAGCAATTTCATGCTAGAATCATCATCCGGATGCCAAAATAAACTAAATACAGCAAAAGATTTGAGTGCACAGCGTTTGGTTTAGATTTGACAGCCATAATCAGCAATTGTGTACATTTGAGCTGAATGTGTCAAAATCTTAAAAATTAACAGGTGCCCAAGCAATTTCATGCTAGAATCATCATCCGGATGCCAAAATAAACTAAATACAGCAAAAGATTTGAGTGCACAACGTTTGGTTTAGATTTGACAGCCATAATCAGCAATTGTGTACATTTGAGCTGAATGTGTCAAAATCTTAAAAATTAACAGGTGCCCAAGCAATTTCATGCTAGAATCATCATCCGGATGCCAAAATAAACTAAATACAGCAAAAGATTTGAGTGCACAACGTTTGGTTTAGGTTTGACAGCCATAATAACCTTTTTATTGCTTTAAATGCGTTTTTAGCGCATGATTGTACATTTGAGCTGAATGTGTCAAAATCTTAAAAATTAACAGGTGCCCAAGCCATTTCATGCTAGAATCATCATCCGGATGCCAAAATAAACTAAATACAGCAAAAGATTTGAGTGCACAACGTTTGGTTTAGATTTGACAGCCATAATCAGCAATTGTGTACATTTGAGCTGAATGTGTCAAAATCTTAAAAATTAACAGGTGCCCAAGCAATTTCATGCTAGAATCATCATCCGGATGCCAAAATAAACTAAATACAGCAAAAGATTTGAGTGCACAGCGTTTGGTTTAGATTTGACAGCCATAATCAGCAATTGTGTACATTTGAGCTGAATGTGTCAAAATCTTAAAAATTAACAGGTGCCCAAGCAATTTCATGCTAGAATCATCATCCGGATGCCAAAATAAACTAAATACAGCAAAAGATTTGTGCACAACGTTTGGTTTAGGTTTGACAGCCATAATCACCTTTTTATTGCTTTAAATGCGTTTTTAGCGCATGATTGTACATTTGAGCTGAATGTGTCAAAATCTTAAAAATTAACAGGTGCCCAAGCAATTTCATGCTAGAATCATCATCCGGATGCCAAAATAAACTAAATACAGCAAAAGATTTGAGTGCACAACGTTTGGTTTAGATTTGACAGCCATAATCAGCAATTGTGTACATTTGAGCTGAATGTGTCAAAATCTTAAAAATTAACAGGTGCCCAAGCAATTTCATGCTAGAATCATCATCCGGATGCCAAAATAAACTAAATACAGCAAAAGATTTGAGTGCACAACGTTTGGTTTAGGTTTGACAGCCATAATCACCTTTTTATTGCTTTAAATGCGTTTTTAGCGCATGATTGTACATTTGAGCTGAATGTGTCAAAATCTTAAAAATTAACAGGTGCCCAAGCAATTTCATGCTAGAATCATCATCCGGATGCCAAAATAAACTAAATACAGCAAAAGATTTGAGTGCACAGCGTTTGGTTTAGATTTGACAGCCATAATCAGCAATTGTGTACATTTGAGCTGAATGTGTCAAAATCTTAAAAATTAACAGGTGCCCAAGCAATTTCATGCTAGAATCATCATCCGGATGCCAAAATAAACTAAATACAGCAAAAGATTTGAGTGCACAACGTTTGGTTTAGATTTGACAGCCATAATCAGCAATTGTGTACATTTGAGCTGAATGTGTCAAAATCTTAAAAATTAACAGGTGCCCAAGCAATTTCATGCTAGAATCATCATCCGGATGCCAAAATAAACTAAATACAGCAAAAGATTTGAGTGCACAACGTTTGGTTTAGGTTTGACAGCCATAATAACCTTTTTATTGCTTTAAATGCGTTTTTAGCGCATGATTGTACATTTGAGCTGAATGTGTCAAAATCTTAAAAATTAACAGGTGCCCAAGCCATTTCATGCTAGAATCATCATCCGGATGCCAAAATAAACTAAATACAGCAAAAGATTTGAGTGCACAACGTTTGGTTTAGATTTGACAGCCATAATCAGCAATTGTGTACATTTGAGCTGAATGTGTCAAAATCTTAAAAATTAACAGGTGCCCAAGCAATTTCATGCTAGAATCATCATCCGGATGCCAAAATAAACTAAATACAGCAAAAGGTTTGAGTGCACAACGTTTGGTTTAGGTTTGACAGCCATAATCACCTTTTTATTGCTTTAAATGCGTTTTTAGCGCATGATTGTACATTTGAGCTGAATGTGTCAAAATCTTAAAAATTAACAGGTGCCCAAGCAATTTCATGCTAGAATCATCATCCGGATGCCAAAATAAACTAAATACAGCAAAAGATTTGAGTGCACAGCGTTTGGTTTAGATTTGACAGCCATAATCAGCAATTGTGTACATTTGAGCTGAATGTGTCAAAATCTTAAAAATTAACAGGTGCCCAAGCAATTTCATGCTAGAATCATCATCCGGATGCCAAAATAAACTAAATACAGCAAAAGATTTGAGTGCACAACGTTTGGTTTAGATTTGACAGCCATAATCAGCAATTGTGTACATTTGAGCTGAATGTGTCAAAATCTTAAAAATTAACAGGTGCCCAAGCAATTTCATGCTAGAATCATCATCCGGATGCCAAAATAAACTAAATACAGCAAAAGATTTGAGTGCACAACGTTTGGTTTAGGTTTGACAGCCATAATCACCTTTTTATTGCTTTAAATGCGTTTTTAGCGCATGATTGTACATTTGAGCTGAATGTGTCAAAATCTTAAAAATTAACAGGTGCCCAAGCAATTTCATGCTAGAATCATCATCCGGATGCCAAAATAAACTAAATACAGCAAAAGATTTGAGTGCACAACGTTTGGTTTAGATTTGACAGCCATAATCAGCAATTGTGTACATTTGAGCTGAATGTGTCAAAATCTTAAAAATTAACAGGTGCCCAAGCAATTTCATGCTAGAATCATCATCCGGATGCCAAAATAAACTAAATACAGCAAAAGATTTGAGTGCACAACGTTTGGTTTAGGTTTGACAGCCATAATCACCTTTTTATTGCTTTAAATGCGTTTTTAGCGCATGATTGTACATTTGAGCTGAATGTGTCAAAATCTTAAAAATTAACAGGTGCCCAAGCAATTTCATGCTAGAATCATCATCCGGATGCCAAAATAAACTAAATACAGCAAAAGATTTGAGTGCACAGCGTTTGGTTTAGATTTGACAGCCATAATCAGCAATTGTGTACATTTGAGCTGAATGTGTCAAAATCTTAAAAATTAACAGGTGCTCAAGCAATTTCATGCTAGAATCATCATCCGGATGCCAAAATAAACTAAATACAGCAAAAGATTTGAGTGCACAACGTTTGGTTTAGGTTTGACAGCCATAATCAGCAATTGTGTACATTTGAGCTGAATGTGTCAAAATCTTAAAAATTAACAGGTGCCCAAGCAATTTCATGCTAGAATCATCATCCGGATGCCAAAATAAACTAAATACAGCAAAAGATTTGAGTGCACAACGTTTGGTTTAGGTTTGACAGCCATAATAACCTTTTTATTGCTTTAAATGCGTTTTTAGCGCATGATTGTACATTTGAGCTGAATGTGTCAAAATCTTAAAAATTAACAGGTGCCCAAGCCATTTCATGCTAGAATCATCATCCGGATGTCAAAATAAACTAAATACAGCAAAAGATTTGAGTGCACAACGTTTGGTTTAGATTTGACAGCCATAATCAGCAATTGTGTACATTTGAGCTGAATGTGTCAAAATCTTAAAAATTAACAGGTGCCCAAGCAATTTCATGCTAGAATCATCATCCGGATGCCAAAATAAACTAAATACAGCAAAAGATTTGAGTGCACAACGTTTGGTTTAGGTTTGACAGCCATAATCACCTTTTTATTGCTTTAAATGCGTTTTTAGCGCATGATTGTACATTTGAGCTGAATGTGTCAAAATCTTAAAAATTAACAGGTGCCCAAGCAATTTCATGCTAGAATCATCATCCGGATGCCAAAATAAACTAAATACAGCAAAAGATTTGAGTGCACAGCGTTTGGTTTAGATTTGACAGCCATAATCAGCAATTGTGTACATTTGAGCTGAATGTGTCAAAATCTTAAAAATTAACAGGTGCCCAAGCAATTTCATGCTAGAATCATCATCCGGATGCCAAAATAAACTAAATACAGCAAAAGATTTGAGTGCACAACGTTTGGTTTAGATTTGACAGCCATAATCAGCAATTGTGTACATTTGAGCTGAATGTGTCAAAATCTTAAAAATTAACAGGTGCCCAAGCAATTTCAGGCTAGAATCATCATCCGGATGCCAAAATAAACTAAATACAGCAAAAGATTTGAGTGCACAACGTTTGGTTTAGGTTTGACAGCCATAATCACCTTTTTATTGCTTTAAATGCGTTTTTAGCGCATGATTGTACATTTGAGCTGAATGTGTCAAAATCTTAAAAATTAACAGGTGCCCAAGCAATTTCATGCTAGAATCATCATCCGGATGCCAAAATAAACTAAATACAGCAAAAGATTTGAGTGCACAACGTTTGGTTTAGATTTGACAGCCATAATCAGCAATTGTGTACATTTGAGCTGAATGTGTCAAAATCTTAAAAATTAACAGGTGCCCAAGCAATTTCATGCTAGAATCATCATCCGGATGCCAAAATAAACTAAATACAGCAAAAGATTTGAGTGCACAACGTTTGGTTTAGGTTTGACAGCCATAATCACCTTTTTATTGCTTTAAATGCGTTTTTAGCGCATGATTGTACATTTGAGCTGAATGTGTCAAAATCTTAAAAATTAACAGGTGCCCAAGCAATTTCATGCTAGAATCATCATCCGGATGCCAAAATAAACTAAATACAGCAAAAGATTTGAGTGCACAGCGTTTGGTTTAGATTTGACAGCCATAATCAGCAATTGTGTACATTTGAGCTGAATGTGTCAAAATCTTAAAAATTAACAGGTGCTCAAGCAATTTCATGCTAGAATCATCATCCGGATGCCAAAATAAACTAAATACAGCAAAAGATTTGAGTGCACAACGTTTGGTTTAGGTTTGACAGCCATAATCACCTTTTTATTGCTTTAAATGCGTTTTTAGCGCATGATTGTACATTTGAGCTGAATGTGTCAAAATCTTAAAAATTAACAGGTGCCCAAGCAATTTCATGCTAGAATCATCATCCGGATGCCAAAATAAACTAAATACAGCAAAAGATTTGAGTGCACAGCGTTTGGTTTAGATTTGACAGCCATAATCAGCAATTGTGTACATTTGAGCTGAATGTGTCAAAATTTTAAAAATTAACAGGTGCCCAAGCAATTTCATGCTAGAATCATCATCCGGATGCCAAAATAAACTAAATACAGCAAAAGATTTGAGTGCACAACGTTTGGTTTAGATTTGACAGCCATAATCAGCAATTGTGTACATTTGAGCTGAATGTGTCAAAATCTTAAAAATTAACAGGTGCCCAAGCAATTTCATGCTAGAATCATCATCCGGATGCCAAAATAAACTAAATACAGCAAAAGATTTGAGTGCACAACGTTTGGTTTAGATTTGACAGCCATAATCAGCAATTGTGTACATTTGAGCTGAATGTGTCAAAATCTTAAAAATTAACAGGTGCCCAAGCAATTTCATGCTAGAATCATCATCCGGATGCCAAAATAAACTAAATACAGCAAAAGATTTGAGTGCACAACGTTTGGTTTAGGTTTGACAGCCATAATAACCTTTTTATTGCTTTAAATGCGTTTTTAGCGCATGATTGTACATTTGAGCTGAATGTGTCAAAATCTTAAAAATTAACAGGTGCCCAAGCCATTTCATGCTAGAATCATCATCCGGATGCCAAAATAAACTAAATACAGCAAAAGATTTGAGTGCACAACGTTTGGTTTAGATTTGACAGCCATAATCAGCAATTGTGTACATTTGAGCTGAATGTGTCAAAATCTTAAAAATTAACAGGTGCCCAAGCAATTTCATGCTAGAATCATCATCCGGATGCCAAAATAAACTAAATACAGCAAAAGATTTGAGTGCACAACGTTTGGTTTAGGTTTGACAGCCATAATCACCTTTTTATTGCTTTAAATGCGTTTTTAGCGCATGATTGTACATTTGAGCTGAATGTGTCAAAATCTTAAAAATTAACAGGTGCCCAAGCAATTTCATGCTAGAATCATCATCCGGATGCCAAAATAAACTAAATACAGCAAAAGATTTGAGTGCACAGCGTTTGGTTTAGATTTGACAGCCATAATCAGCAATTGTGTACATTTGAGCTGAATGTGTCAAAATCTTAAAAATTAACAGGTGCCCAAGCAATTTCATGCTAGAATCATCATCCGGATGCCAAAATAAACTAAATACAGCAAAAGATTTGAGTGCACAACGTTTGGTTTAGATTTGACAGCCATAATCAGCAATTGTGTACATTTGAGCTGAATGTGTCAAAATCTTAAAAATTAACAGGTGCCCAAGCAATTTCATGCTAGAATCATCATCCGGATGCCAAAATAAACTAAATACAGCAAAAGATTTGAGTGCACAACGTTTGGTTTAGGTTTGACAGCCATAATCACCTTTTTATTGCTTTAAATGCGTTTTTAGCGCATGATTGTACATTTGAGCTGAATGTGTCAAAATCTTAAAAATTAACAGGTGCCCAAGCAATTTCATGCTAGAATCATCATCCGGATGCCAAAATAAACTAAATACAGCAAAAGATTTGAGTGCACAACGTTTGGTTTAGATTTGACAGCCATAATCAGCAATTGTGTACATTTGAGCTGAATGTGTCAAAATCTTAAAAATTAACAGGTGCCCAAGCAATTTCATGCTAGAATCATCATCCGGATGCCAAAATAAACTAAATACAGCAAAAGATTTGAGTGCACAACGTTTGGTTTAGGTTTGACAGCCATAATCACCTTTTTATTGCTTTAAATGCGTTTTTAGCGCATGATTGTACATTTGAGCTGAATGTGTCAAAATCTTAAAAATTAACAGGTGCCCAAGCAATTTCATGCTAGAATCATCATCCGGATGCCAAAATAAACTAAATACAGCAAAAGATTTGAGTGCACAGCGTTTGGTTTAGATTTGACAGCCATAATCAGCAATTGTGTACATTTGAGCTGAATGTGTCAAAATCTTAAAAATTAACAGGTGCTCAAGCAATTTCATGCTAGAATCATCATCCGGATGCCAAAATAAACTAAATACAGCAAAAGATTTGAGTGCACAACGTTTGGTTTAGGTTTGACAGCCATAATCACCTTTTTATTGCTTTAAATGCGTTTTTAGCGCATGATTGTACATTTGAGCTGAATGTGTCAAAATCTTAAAAATTAACAGGTGCCCAAGCAATTTCATGCTAGAATCATCATCCGGATGCCAAAATAAACTAAATACAGCAAAAGATTTGAGTGCACAGCGTTTGGTTTAGATTTGACAGCCATAATCAGCAATTGTGTACATTTGAGCTGAATGTGTCAAAATTTTAAAAATTAACAGGTGCCCAAGCAATTTCATGCTAGAATCATCATCCGGATGCCAAAATAAACTAAATACAGCAAAAGATTTGAGTGCACAACGTTTGGTTTAGATTTGACAGCCATAATCAGCAATTGTGTACATTTGAGCTGAATGTGTCAAAATCTTAAAAATTAACAGGTGCCCAAGCAATTTCATGCTAGAATCATCATCCGGATGCCAAAATAAACTAAATACAGCAAAAGATTTGAGTGCACAACGTTTGGTTTAGGTTTGACAGCCATAATAACCTTTTTATTGCTTTAAATGCGTTTTTAGCGCATGATTGTACATTTGAGCTGAATGTGTCAAAATCTTAAAAATTAACAGGTGCCCAAGCCATTTCATGCTAGAATCATCATCCGGATGCCAAAATAAACTAAATACAGCAAAAGATTTGAGTGCACAGCGTTTGGTTTAGATTTGACAGCCATAATCAGCAATTGTGTACATTTGAGCTGAATGTGTCAAAATCTTAAAAATTAACAGGTGCCCAAGCAATTTCATGCTAGAATCATCATCCGGATGCCAAAATAAACTAAATACAGCAAAAGATTTGAGTGCACAACGTTTGGTTTAGATTTGACAGCCATAATCAGCAATTGTGTACATTTGAGCTGAATGTGTCAAAATCTTAAAAATTAACAGGTGCCCAAGCAATTTCATGCTAGAATCATCATCCGGATGCCAAAATAAACTAAATACAGCAAAAGATTTGAGTGCACAACGTTTGGTTTAGGTTTGACAGCCATAATAACCTTTTTATTGCTTTAAATGCGTTTTTAGCGCATGATTGTACATTTGAGCTGAATGTGTCAAAATCTTAAAAATTAACAGGTGCCCAAGCAATTTCATGCTAGAATCATCATCCGGATGCCAAAATAAACTAAATACAGCAAAGGATTTGAGTGCACAACGTTTGGTTTAGATTTGACAGCCATAATCAGCAATTGTGTACATTTGAGCTGAATGTGTCAAAATCTTAAAAATTAACAGGAGCCCAAGCAATTTCATGCTAGAATCATCATCCGGATGCCAAAATAAACTAAATACAGCAAAAGATTTGATTGCACAACGTTTGGTTTAGGTTTGACAGCCATAATCACCTTTTTATTGCTTTAAATGCGTTTCTAGCGCATGATTGTACATTTGAGCTGAATGTGTCAAAATCTTAAAAATTAACAGGTGCCCAAGCAATTTCATGCTAGAATCCTCATCCGGATGCCAAAATAAACTAAATACAGCAAAAGATTTGAGTGCACAACGTTTGGTTTAGATTTGACAGCCATAATCAGCAATTGTGTACATTTGAGCTGAATGTGTCAAAATCTTAAAAATTAACAGGTGCCCAAGCAATTTCATGCTAGAATCATCATCCGGATGCCAAAATAAACTAAATACAGCAAAAGATTTGAGTGCACAACGTTTGGTTTAGGTTTGACAGCCATAATCACCTTTTTATTGCTTTAAATGCGTTTTTAGCGCATGATTGTACATTTGAGCTGAATGTGTCAAAATCTTAAAAATTAACAGGTGCCCAAGCAATTTCATGCTAGAATCATCATCCGGTTGCCAAAATAAACTAAATACAGCAAAAGATTTGAGTGCACAACGTTTGGTTTAGATTTGACAGCCATAATCAGCAATTGTGTACATTTGAGCTGAATGTGTCAAAATCTTAAAAATTAACAGGTGCCCAAGCAAATTCATGCTAGAATCATCATCCGGATGCCAAAATAAACTAAATACAGCAAAAGATTTGAGTGCACAACGTTTGGTTTAGGTTTGACAGCCATAATCACCTTTTTATTGCTTTAAATGCGTTTTTAGCGCATGATTGTACATTTGAGCTGAATGTGTCAAAATCTTAAAAATTAACAGGTGCCCAAGCAATTTCATGCTAGAATCATCATCCGGATGCCAAAATAAACTAAATACAGCAAAAGATTTGAGTGCACAACGTTTGGTTTAGATTTGACAGCCATAATCAGCAATTGTGTACATTTGAGCTGAATGTGTCAAAATCTTAAAAATTAACAGGTGCCCAAGCAATTTCATGCTAGAATCATCATCCGGTTGCCAAAATAAACTAAATACAGCAAAAGATTTGAGTGCACAACGTTTGGTTTAGATTTGACAGCCATAATCAGCAATTGTGTACATTTGAGCTGAATGTGTCAAAATCTTAAAAATTAACAGGTGCCCAAGCAAATTCATGCTAGAATCATCATCCGGATGCCAAAATAAACTAAATACAGCAAAAGATTTGAGTGCACAACGTTTGGTTTAGGTTTGACAGCCATAATCACCTTTTTATTGGTTTAAATGCGTTTTTAGCGCATGATTGTACATTTGAGCTGAATGTGTCAAAATCTTAAAAATTAACAGGTGCCCAAGCAATTTCATGCTAGAATCATCATCCGGATGCCAAAATAAACTAAATACAGCAAAAGATTTGAGTGCACAGCGTTTGGTTTAGATTTGACAGCCATAATCAGCAATTGTGTACATTTGAGCTGAATGTGTCAAAATCTTAAAAATTAACAGGTGCCCAAGCAATTTCATGCTAGAATCATCATCCGGATGCCAAAATAAACTAAATACAGCAAAAGATTTGAGTGCACAACGTTTGGTTTAGATTTGACAGCCATAATCAGCAATTGTGTACATTTGAGCTGAATGTGTCAAAATCTTAAAAATTAACAGGTGCCCAAGCAATTTCATGCTAGAATCATCATCCGGATGCCAAAATAAACTAAATACAGCAAAAGATTTGAGTGCACAACGTTTGGTTTAGGTTTGACAGCCATAATCACCTTTTTATTGCTTTAAATGCGTTTTTAGCGCATGATTGTACATTTGAGCTGAATGTGTCAAAATCTTAAAAATTAACAGGTGCCCAAGCAATTTCATGCTAGAATCATCATCCGGATGCCAAAATAAACTAAATACAGCAAAAGATTTGAGTGCACAACGTTTGGTTTAGATTTGACAGCCATAATCAGCAATTGTGTACATTTGAGCTGAATGTGTCAAAATCTTAAAAATTAACAGGTGCCCAAGCAATTTCATGCTAGAATCATCATCCGGATGCCAAAATAAACTAAATACAGCAAAAGATTTGAGTGCACAACGTTTGGTTTAGATTTGACAGCCATAATCAGCAATTGTGTACATTTGAGCTGAATGTGTCAAAATCTTAAAAATTAACAGGTGCCCAAGCAATTTCATGCTAGAATCATCATCCGGATGCCAAAATAAACTAAATACAGCAAAAGATTTGAGTGCACAACGTTTGGTTTAGATTTGACAGCCATAATCAGCAATTGTGTACATTTGAGCTGAATGTGTCAAAATCTTAAAAATTAACAGGTGCCCAAGCAATTTCATGCTAGAATCATCATCCGGATGCCAAAATAAACTAAATACAGCAAAAGATTTGAGTGCACAACGTTTGGTTTAGGTTTGACAGCCATAATCACCTTTTTATTGCTTTAAATGCGTTTTTAGCGCATGATTGTACATTTGAGCTGAATGTGTCAAAATCTTAAAAATTAACAGGTGCCCAAGCAATTTCATGCTAGAATCATCATCCGGATGCCAAAATAAACTAAATACAGCAAAAGATTTGAGTGCACAACGTTTGGTTTAGATTTGACAGCCATAATCAGCAATTGTGTACATTTGAGCTGAATGTGTCAAAATCTTAAAAATTAACAGGTGCCCAAGCAATTTCATGCTAGAATCATCATCCGGATGCCAAAATAAACTAAATACAGCAAAAGATTTGAGTGCACAACGTTTGGTTTAGGTTTGACAGCCATAATAACCTTTTTATTGCTTTAAATGCGTTTTTAGCGCATGATTGTACATTTGAGCTGAATGTGTCAAAATCTTAAAAATTAACAGGTGCCCAAGCCATTTCATGCTAGAATCATCATCCGGATGCCAAAATAAACTAAATACAGCAAAAGATTTGAGTGCACAACGTTTGGTTTAGATTTGACAGCCATAATCAGCAATTGTGTACATTTGAGCTGAATGTGTCAAAATCTTAAAAATTAACAGGTGCCCAAGCAATTTCATGCTAGAATCATCATCCGGATGCCAAAATAAACTAAATACAGCAAAAGATTTGAGTGCACAACGTTTGGTTTAGATTTGACAGCCATAATCAGCAATTGTGTACATTTGAGCTGAATGTGTCAAAATCTTAAAAATTAACAGGTGCCCAAGCAATTTCATGCTAGAATCATCATCCGGATGCCAAAATAAACTAAATACAGCAAAAGATTTGAGTGCACAACGTTTGGTTTAGGTTTGACAGCCATAATAACCTTTTTATTGCTTTAAATGCGTTTTTAGCGCATGATTGTACATTTGAGCTGAATGTGTCAAAATCTTAAAAATTAACAGGTGCCCAAGCAATTTCATGCTAGAATCATCATCCGGATGCCAAAATAAACTAAATACAGCAAAGGATTTGAGTGCACAACGTTTGGTTTAGATTTGACAGCCATAATCAGCAATTGTGTACATTTGAGCTGAATGTGTCAAAATCTTAAAAATTAACAGGAGCCCAAGCAATTTCATGCTAGAATCATCATCCGGATGCCAAAATAAACTAAATACAGCAAAAGATTTGATTGCACAACGTTTGGTTTAGGTTTGACAGCCATAATCACCTTTTTATTGCTTTAAATGCGTTTCTAGCGCATGATTGTACATTTGAGCTGAATGTGTCAAAATCTTAAAAATTAACAGGTGCCCAAGCAATTTCATGCTAGAATCATCATCCGGATGCCAAAATAAACTAAATACAGCAAAAGATTTGAGTGCACAACGTTTGGTTTAGATTTGACAGCCATAATCAGCAATTGTGTACATTTGAGCTGAATGTGTCAAAATCTTAAAAATTAACAGGTGCCCAAGCAATTTCAGGCTAGAATCATCATCCGGATGCCAAAATAAACTAAATACAGCAAAAGATTTGAGTGCACAACGTTTGGTTTAGGTTTGACAGCCATAATCACCTTTTTATTGCTTTAAATGCGTTTTTAGCGCATGATTGTACATTTGAGCTGAATGTGTCAAAATCTTAAAAATTAACAGGTGCCCAAGCAATTTCATGCTAGAATCATCATCCGGATGCCAAAATAAACTAAATACAGCAAAAGATTTGAGTGCACAACGTTTGGTTTAGATTTGACAGCCATAATCAGCAATTGTGTACATTTGAGCTGAATGTGTCAAAATCTTAAAAATTAACAGGTGCCCAAGCAATTTCATGCTAGAATCATCATCCGGATGCCAAAATAAACTAAATACAGCAAAAGATTTGAGTGCACAACGTTTGGTTTAGGTTTGACAGCCATAATCACCTTTTTATTGCTTTAAATGCGTTTTTAGCGCATGATTGTACATTTGAGCTGAATGTGTCAAAATCTTAAAAATTAACAGGTGCCCAAGCAATTTCATGCTAGAATCATCATCCGGATGCCAAAATAAACTAAATACAGCAAAAGATTTGAGTGCACAGCGTTTGGTTTAGATTTGACAGCCATAATCAGCAATTGTGTACATTTGAGCTGAATGTGTCAAAATCTTAAAAATTAACAGGTGCTCAAGCAATTTCATGCTAGAATCATCATCCGGATGCCAAAATAAACTAAATACAGCAAAAGATTTGAGTGCACAACGTTTGGTTTAGGTTTGACAGCCATAATCACCTTTTTATTGCTTTAAATGCGTTTTTAGCGCATGATTGTACATTTGAGCTGAATGTGTCAAAATCTTAAAAATTAACAGGTGCCCAAGCAATTTCATGCTAGAATCATCATCCGGATGCCAAAATAAACTAAATACAGCAAAAGATTTGAGTGCACAGCGTTTGGTTTAGATTTGACAGCCATAATCAGCAATTGTGTACATTTGAGCTGAATGTGTCAAAATTTTAAAAATTAACAGGTGCCCAAGCAATTTCATGCTAGAATCATCATCCGGATGCCAAAATAAACTAAATACAGCAAAAGATTTGAGTGCACAACGTTTGGTTTAGATTTGACAGCCATAATCAGCAATTGTGTACATTTGAGCTGAATGTGTCAAAATCTTAAAAATTAACAGGTGCCCAAGCAATTTCATGCTAGAATCATCATCCGGATGCCAAAATAAACTAAATACAGCAAAAGATTTGAGTGCACAACGTTTGGTTTAGGTTTGACAGCCATAATAACCTTTTTATTGCTTTAAATGCGTTTTTAGCGCATGATTGTACATTTGAGCTGAATGTGTCAAAATCTTAAAAATTAACAGGTGCCCAAGCCATTTCATGCTAGAATCATCATCCGGATGCCAAAATAAACTAAATACAGCAAAAGATTTGAGTGCACAGCGTTTGGTTTAGATTTGACAGCCATAATCAGCAATTGTGTACATTTGAGCTGAATGTGTCAAAATCTTAAAAATTAACAGGTGCCCAAGCAATTTCATGCTAGAATCATCATCCGGATGCCAAAATAAACTAAATACAGCAAAAGATTTGAGTGCACAACGTTTGGTTTAGATTTGACAGCCATAATCAGCAATTGTGTACATTTGAGCTGAATGTGTCAAAATCTTAAAAATTAACAGGTGCCCAAGCAATTTCATGCTAGAATCATCATCCGGATGCCAAAATAAACTAAATACAGCAAAAGATTTGAGTGCACAACGTTTGGTTTAGGTTTGACAGCCATAATAACCTTTTTATTGCTTTAAATGCGTTTTTAGCGCATGATTGTACATTTGAGCTGAATGTGTCAAAATCTTAAAAATTAACAGGTGCCCAAGCAATTTCATGCTAGAATCATCATCCGGATGCCAAAATAAACTAAATACAGCAAAGGATTTGAGTGCACAACGTTTGGTTTAGATTTGACAGCCATAATCAGCAATTGTGTACATTTGAGCTGAATGTGTCAAAATCTTAAAAATTAACAGGAGCCCAAGCAATTTCATGCTAGAATCATCATCCGGATGCCAAAATAAACTAAATACAGCAAAAGATTTGATTGCACAACGTTTGGTTTAGGTTTGACAGCCATAATCACCTTTTTATTGCTTTAAATGCGTTTCTAGCGCATGATTGTACATTTGAGCTGAATGTGTCAAAATCTTAAAAATTAACAGGTGCCCAAGCAATTTCATGCTAGAATCCTCATCCGGATGCCAAAATAAACTAAATACAGCAAAAGATTTGAGTGCACAACGTTTGGTTTAGATTTGACAGCCATAATCAGCAATTGTGTACATTTGAGCTGAATGTGTCAAAATCTTAAAAATTAACAGGTGCCCAAGCAATTTCATGCTAGAATCATCATCCGGATGCCAAAATAAACTAAATACAGCAAAAGATTTGAGTGCACAACGTTTGGTTTAGGTTTGACAGCCATAATCACCTTTTTATTGCTTTAAATGCGTTTTTAGCGCATGATTGTACATTTGAGCTGAATGTGTCAAAATCTTAAAAATTAACAGGTGCCCAAGCAATTTCATGCTAGAATCATCATCCGGTTGCCAAAATAAACTAAATACAGCAAAAGATTTGAGTGCACAACGTTTGGTTTAGATTTGACAGCCATAATCAGCAATTGTGTACATTTGAGCTGAATGTGTCAAAATCTTAAAAATTAACAGGTGCCCAAGCAAATTCATGCTAGAATCATCATCCGGATGCCAAAATAAACTAAATACAGCAAAAGATTTGAGTGCACAACGTTTGGTTTAGGTTTGACAGCCATAATCACCTTTTTATTGCTTTAAATGCGTTTTTAGCGCATGATTGTACATTTGAGCTGAATGTGTCAAAATCTTAAAAATTAACAGGTGCCCAAGCAATTTCATGCTAGAATCATCATCCGGATGCCAAAATAAACTAAATACAGCAAAAGATTTGAGTGCACAACGTTTGGTTTAGATTTGACAGCCATAATCAGCAATTGTGTACATTTGAGCTGAATGTGTCAAAATCTTAAAAATTAACAGGTGCCCAAGCAATTTCATGCTAGAATCATCATCCGGTTGCCAAAATAAACTAAATACAGCAAAAGATTTGAGTGCACAACGTTTGGTTTAGATTTGACAGCCATAATCAGCAATTGTGTACATTTGAGCTGAATGTGTCAAAATCTTAAAAATTAACAGGTGCCCAAGCAAATTCATGCTAGAATCATCATCCGGATGCCAAAATAAACTAAATACAGCAAAAGATTTGAGTGCACAACGTTTGGTTTAGGTTTGACAGCCATAATCACCTTTTTATTGGTTTAAATGCGTTTTTAGCGCATGATTGTACATTTGAGCTGAATGTGTCAAAATCTTAAAAATTAACAGGTGCCCAAGCAATTTCATGCTAGAATCATCATCCGGATGCCAAAATAAACTAAATACAGCAAAAGATTTGAGTGCACAGCGTTTGGTTTAGATTTGACAGCCATAATCAGCAATTGTGTACATTTGAGCTGAATGTGTCAAAATCTTAAAAATTAACAGGTGCCCAAGCAATTTCATGCTAGAATCATCATCCGGATGCCAAAATAAACTAAATACAGCAAAAGATTTGAGTGCACAACGTTTGGTTTAGATTTGACAGCCATAATCAGCAATTGTGTACATTTGAGCTGAATGTGTCAAAATCTTAAAAATTAACAGGTGCCCAAGCAATTTCATGCTAGAATCATCATCCGGATGCCAAAATAAACTAAATACAGCAAAAGATTTGAGTGCACAACGTTTGGTTTAGGTTTGACAGCCATAATCACCTTTTTATTGCTTTAAATGCGTTTTTAGCGCATGATTGTACATTTGAGCTGAATGTGTCAAAATCTTAAAAATTAACAGGTGCCCAAGCAATTTCATGCTAGAATCATCATCCGGATGCCAAAATAAACTAAATACAGCAAAAGATTTGAGTGCACAACGTTTGGTTTAGATTTGACAGCCATAATCAGCAATTGTGTACATTTGAGCTGAATGTGTCAAAATCTTAAAAATTAACAGGTGCCCAAGCAATTTCATGCTAGAATCATCATCCGGATGCCAAAATAAACTAAATACAGCAAAAGATTTGAGTGCACAACGTTTGGTTTAGATTTGACAGCCATAATCAGCAATTGTGTACATTTGAGCTGAATGTGTCAAAATCTTAAAAATTAACAGGTGCCCAAGCAATTTCATGCTAGAATCATCATCCGGATGCCAAAATAAACTAAATACAGCAAAAGATTTGAGTGCACAACGTTTGGTTTAGATTTGACAGCCATAATCAGCAATTGTGTACATTTGAGCTGAATGTGTCAAAATCTTAAAAATTAACAGGTGCCCAAGCAATTTCATGCTAGAATCATCATCCGGATGCCAAAATAAACTAAATACAGCAAAAGATTTGAGTGCACAACGTTTGGTTTAGGTTTGACAGCCATAATCACCTTTTTATTGCTTTAAATGCGTTTTTAGCGCATGATTGTACATTTGAGCTGAATGTGTCAAAATCTTAAAAATTAACAGGTGCCCAAGCAATTTCATGCTAGAATCATCATCCGGATGCCAAAATAAACTAAATACAGCAAAAGATTTGAGTGCACAACGTTTGGTTTAGATTTGACAGCCATAATCAGCAATTGTGTACATTTGAGCTGAATGTGTCAAAATCTTAAAAATTAACAGGTGCCCAAGCAATTTCATGCTAGAATCATCATCCGGATGCCAAAATAAACTAAATACAGCAAAAGATTTGAGTGCACAACGTTTGGTTTAGGTTTGACAGCCATAATAACCTTTTTATTGCTTTAAATGCGTTTTTAGCGCATGATTGTACATTTGAGCTGAATGTGTCAAAATCTTAAAAATTAACAGGTGCCCAAGCCATTTCATGCTAGAATCATCATCCGGATGCCAAAATAAACTAAATACAGCAAAAGATTTGAGTGCACAACGTTTGGTTTAGATTTGACAGCCATAATCAGCAATTGTGTACATTTGAGCTGAATGTGTCAAAATCTTAAAAATTAACAGGTGCCCAAGCAATTTCATGCTAGAATCATCATCCGGATGCCAAAATAAACTAAATACAGCAAAAGATTTGAGTGCACAACGTTTGGTTTAGATTTGACAGCCATAATCAGCAATTGTGTACATTTGAGCTGAATGTGTCAAAATCTTAAAAATTAACAGGTGCCCAAGCAATTTCATGCTAGAATCATCATCCGGATGCCAAAATAAACTAAATACAGCAAAAGATTTGAGTGCACAACGTTTGGTTTAGGTTTGACAGCCATAATAACCTTTTTATTGCTTTAAATGCGTTTTTAGCGCATGATTGTACATTTGAGCTGAATGTGTCAAAATCTTAAAAATTAACAGGTGCCCAAGCAATTTCATGCTAGAATCATCATCCGGATGCCAAAATAAACTAAATACAGCAAAGGATTTGAGTGCACAACGTTTGGTTTAGATTTGACAGCCATAATCAGCAATTGTGTACATTTGAGCTGAATGTGTCAAAATCTTAAAAATTAACAGGAGCCCAAGCAATTTCATGCTAGAATCATCATCCGGATGCCAAAATAAACTAAATACAGCAAAAGATTTGATTGCACAACGTTTGGTTTAGGTTTGACAGCCATAATCACCTTTTTATTGCTTTAAATGCGTTTCTAGCGCATGATTGTACATTTGAGCTGAATGTGTCAAAATCTTAAAAATTAACAGGTGCCCAAGCAATTTCATGCTAGAATCCTCATCCGGATGCCAAAATAAACTAAATACAGCAAAAGATTTGAGTGCACAACGTTTGGTTTAGATTTGACAGCCATAATCAGCAATTGTGTACATTTGAGCTGAATGTGTCAAAATCTTAAAAATTAACAGGTGCCCAAGCAATTTCATGCTAGAATCATCATCCGGATGCCAAAATAAACTAAATACAGCAAAAGATTTGAGTGCACAACGTTTGGTTTAGGTTTGACAGCCATAATCACCTTTTTATTGCTTTAAATGCGTTTTTAGCGCATGATTGTACATTTGAGCTGAATGTGTCAAAATCTTAAAAATTAACAGGTGCCCAAGCAATTTCATGCTAGAATCATCATCCGGTTGCCAAAATAAACTAAATACAGCAAAAGATTTGAGTGCACAACGTTTGGTTTAGATTTGACAGCCATAATCAGCAATTGTGTACATTTGAGCTGAATGTGTCAAAATCTTAAAAATTAACAGGTGCCCAAGCAAATTCATGCTAGAATCATCATCCGGATGCCAAAATAAACTAAATACAGCAAAAGATTTGAGTGCACAACGTTTGGTTTAGGTTTGACAGCCATAATCACCTTTTTATTGCTTTAAATGCGTTTTTAGCGCATGATTGTACATTTGAGCTGAATGTGTCAAAATCTTAAAAATTAACAGGTGCCCAAGCAATTTCATGCTAGAATCATCATCCGGATGCCAAAATAAACTAAATACAGCAAAAGATTTGAGTGCACAACGTTTGGTTTAGATTTGACAGCCATAATCAGCAATTGTGTACATTTGAGCTGAATGTGTCAAAATCTTAAAAATTAACAGGTGCCCAAGCAATTTCATGCTAGAATCATCATCCGGTTGCCAAAATAAACTAAATACAGCAAAAGATTTGAGTGCACAACGTTTGGTTTAGATTTGACAGCCATAATCAGCAATTGTGTACATTTGAGCTGAATGTGTCAAAATCTTAAAAATTAACAGGTGCCCAAGCAAATTCATGCTAGAATCATCATCCGGATGCCAAAATAAACTAAATACAGCAAAAGATTTGAGTGCACAACGTTTGGTTTAGGTTTGACAGCCATAATCACCTTTTTATTGCTTTAAATGCGTTTTTAGCGCATGATTGTACATTTGAGCTGAATGTGTCAAAATCTTAAAAATTAACAGGTGCCCAAGCAATTTCATGCTAGAATCATCATCCGGATGCCAAAATAAACTAAATACAGCAAAAGATTTGAGTGCACAACGTTTGGTTTAGATTTGACAGCCATAATCAGCAATTGTGTACATTTGAGCTGAATGTGTCAAAATCTTAAAAATTAACAGGTGCCCAAGCAATTTCATGCTAGAATCATCATCCGGTTGCCAAAATAAACTAAATACAGCAAAAGATTTGAGTGCACAACGTTTGGTTTAGATTTGACAGCCATAATCAGCAATTGTGTACATTTGAGCTGAATGTGTCAAAATCTTAAAAATTAACAGGTGCCCAAGCAATTTCATGCTAGAATCATCATCCGGATGCCAAAATAAACTAAATACAGCAAAAGATTTGAGTGCACAGCGTTTGGTTTAGATTTGACAGCCATAATCAGCAATTGTGTACATTTGAGCTGAATGTGTCAAAATCTTAAAAATTAACAGGTGCCCAAGCAATTTCATGCTAGAATCATCATCCGGATGCCAAAATAAACTAAATACAGCAAAAGATTTGAGTGCACAACGTTTGGTTTAGATTTGACAGCCATAATCAGCAATTGTGTACATTTGAGCTGAATGTGTCAAAATCTTAAAAATTAACAGGTGCCCAAGCAATTTCATGCTAGAATCATCATCCGGATGCCAAAATAAACTAAATACAGCAAAAGATTTGAGTGCACAACGTTTGGTTTAGGTTTGACAGCCATAATCACCTTTTTATTGCTTTAAATGCGTTTTTAGCGCATGATTGTACATTTGAGCTGAATGTGTCAAAATCTTAAAAATTAACAGGTGCCCAAGCAATTTCATGCTAGAATCATCATCCGGATGCCAAAATAAACTAAATACAGCAAAAGATTTGAGTGCACAACGTTTGGTTTAGATTTGACAGCCATAATCAGCAATTGTGTACATTTGAGCTGAATGTGTCAAAATCTTAAAAATTAACAGGTGCCCAAGCAATTTCATGCTAGAATCATCATCCGGATGCCAAAATAAACTAAATACAGCAAAAGATTTGAGTGCACAACGTTTGGTTTAGATTTGACAGCCATAATCAGCAATTGTGTACATTTGAGCTGAATGTGTCAAAATCTTAAAAATTAACAGGTGCCCAAGCAATTTCATGCTAGAATCATCATCCGGATGCCAAAATAAACTAAATACAGCAAAAGATTTGAGTGCACAACGTTTGGTTTAGATTTGACAGCCATAATCAGCAATTGTGTACATTTGAGCTGAATGTGTCAAAATCTTAAAAATTAACAGGTGCCCAAGCAATTTCATGCTAGAATCATCATCCGGATGCCAAAATAAACTAAATACAGCAAAAGATTTGAGTGCACAACGTTTGGTTTAGGTTTGACAGCCATAATCACCTTTTTATTGCTTTAAATGCGTTTTTAGCGCATGATTGTACATTTGAGCTGAATGTGTCAAAATCTTAAAAATTAACAGGTGCCCAAGCAATTTCATGCTAGAATCATCATCCGGATGCCAAAAAAAACTAAATACAGCAAAAGATTTGAGTGCACAACGTTTGGTTTAGATTTGACAGCCATAATCAGCAATTGTGTACATTTGAGCTGAATGTGTCAAAATCTTAAAAATTAACAGGTGCCCAAGCAATTTCATGCTAGAATCATCATCCGGATGCCAAAATAAACTAAATACAGCAAAAGATTTGAGTGCACAACGTTTGGTTTAGGTTTGACAGCCATAATCACCTTTTTATTGCTTTAAATGCGTTTTTAGCGCATGATTGTACATTTGAGCTGAATGTGTCAAAATCTTAAAAATTAACAGGTGCCCAAGCAATTTCATGCTAGAATCATCATCCGGATGCCAAAATAAACTAAATACAGCAAAAGATTTGAGTGCACAGCGTTTGGTTTAGATTTGACAGCCATAATCAGCAATTGTGTACATTTGAGCTGAATGTGTCAAAATCTTAAAAATTAACAGGTGCTCAAGCAATTTCATGCTAGAATCATCATCCGGATGCCAAAATAAACTAAATACAGCAAAAGATTTGAGTGCACAACGTTTGGTTTAGGTTTGACAGCCATAATCACCTTTTTATTGCTTTAAATGCGTTTTTAGCGCATGATTGTACATTTGAGCTGAATGTGTCAAAATCTTAAAAATTAACAGGTGCCCAAGCAATTTCATGCTAGAATCATCATCCGGATGCCAAAATAAACTAAATACAGCAAAAGATTTGAGTGCACAGCGTTTGGTTTAGATTTGACAGCCATAATCAGCAATTGTGTACATTTGAGCTGAATGTGTCAAAATCTTAAACATTAACAGGTGCCCAAGCAATTTCATGCTAGAATCATCATCCGGATGCCAAAATAAACTAAATACAGCAAAAGATTTGAGTGCACAACGTTTGGTTTAGGTTTGACAGCCATAATAACCTTTTTATTGCTTTAAATGCGTTTTTAGCGCATGATTGTACATTTGAGCTGAATGTGTCAAAATCTTAAAAATTAACAGGTGCCCAAGCCATTTCATGCTAGAATCATCATCCGGATGCCAAAATAAACTAAATACAGCAAAAGATTTGAGTGCACAACGTTTGGTTTAGATTTGACAGCCATAATCAGCAATTGTGTACATTTGAGCTGAATGTGTCAAAATCTTAAAAATTAACAGGTGCCCAAGCAATTTCATGCTAGAATCATCATCCGGATGCCAAAATAAACTAAATACAGCAAAAGATTTGAGTGCACAACGTTTGGTTTAGATTTGACAGCCATAATCAGCAATTGTGTACATTTGAGCTGAATGTGTCAAAATCTTAAAAATTAACAGGTGCCCAAGCAATTTCATGCTAGAATCATCATCCGGATGCCAAAATAAACTAAATACAGCAAAAGATTTGAGTGCACAACGTTTGGTTTAGGTTTGACAGCCATAATAACCTTTTTATTGCTTTAAATGCGTTTTTAGCGCATGATTGTACATTTGAGCTGAATGTGTCAAAATCTTAAAAATTAACAGGTGCCCAAGCCATTTCATGCTAGAATCATCATCCGGATGCCAAAATAAACTAAATACAGCAAAAGATTTGAGTGCACAACGTTTGGTTTAGATTTGACAGCCATAATCAGCAATTGTGTACATTTGAGCTGAATGTGTCAAAATCTTAAAAATTAACAGGTGCCCAAGCAATTTCATGCTAGAATCATCATCCGGATGCCAAAATAAACTAAATACAGCAAAAGATTTGAGTGCACAACGTTTGGTTTAGGTTTGACAGCCATAATAACCTTTTTATTGCTTTAAATGCGTTTTTAGCGCATGATTGTACATTTGAGCTGAATGTGTCAAAATCTTAAAAATTAACAGGTGCCCAAGACATTTCATGCTAGAATCATCATCCGGATGCCAAAATAAACTAAATACAGCAAAAGATTTGAGTGCACAACGTTTGGTTTAGATTTGACAGCCATAATCAGCAATTGTGTACATTTGAGCTGAATGTGTCAAAATCTTAAAAATTAACAGGTGCCCAAGCAATTTCATGCTAGAATCATCATCCGGATGCCAAAATAAACTAAATACAGCAAAAGATTTGAGTGCACAACGTTTGGTTTAGGTTTGACAGCCATAATCACCTTTTTATTGCTTTAAATGCGTTTTTAGCGCATGATTGTACATTTGAGCTGAATGTGTCAAAATCTTAAAAATTAACAGGTGCCCAAGCAATTTCATGCTAGAATCATCATCCGGATGCCAAAATAAACTAAATACAGCAAAAGATTTGAGTGCACAGCGTTTGGTTTAGATTTGACAGCCATAATCAGCAATTGTGTACATTTGAGCTGAATGTGTCAAAATCTTAAAAATTAACAGGTGCCCAAGCAATTTCATGCTAGAATCATCATCCGGATGCCAAAATAAACTAAATACAGCAAAAGATTTGAGTGCACAACGTTTGGTTTAGGTTTGACAGCCATAATCACCTTTTTATTGCTTTAAATGCGTTTTTAGCGCATGATTGTACATTTGAGCTGAATGTGTCAAAATCTTAAAAATTAATAGGTGCCCAAGCAATTTCATGCTAGAATCATCATCCGGATGCCAAAATAAACTAAATACAGCAAAGGATTTGAGTGCACAACGTTTGGTTTAGATTTGACAGCCATAATCAGCAATTGTGTACATTTGAGCTGAATGTGTCAAAATCTTAAAAATTAACAGGAGCCCAAGCAATTTCATGCTAGAATCATCATCCGGATGCCAAAATAAACTAAATACAGCAAAAGATTTGAGTGCACAACGTTTGGTTTAGGTTTGACAGCCATAATCACCTTTTTATTGCTTTAAATGCGTTTTTAGCGCATGATTGTACATTTGAGCTGAATGTGTCAAAATCTTAAAAATTAACAGGTGCCCAAGCAATTTCATGCTAGAATCATCATCCGGATGCCAAAATAAACTAAATACAGCAAAAGATTTGAGTGCACAACGTTTGGTTTAGATTTGACAGCCATAATCAGCAATTGTGTACATTTGAGCTGAATGTGTCAAAATCTTAAAAATTAACAGGTGCCCAAGCAATTTCATGCTAGAATCATCATCCGGATGCCAAAATAAACTAAATACAGCAAAAGATTTGAGTGCACAACGTTTGGTTTAGGTTTGACAGCCATAATAACCTTTTTATTGCTTTAAATGCGTTTTTAGCGCATGATTGTACATTTGAGCTGAATGTGTCAAAATCTTAAAAATTAACAGGTGCCCAAGCCATTTCATGCTAGAATCATCATCCGGATGCCAAAATAAACTAAATACAGCAAAAGATTTGAGTGCACAACGTTTGGTTTAGATTTGACAGCCATAATCAGCAATTGTGTACATTTGAGCTGAATGTGTCAAAATCTTAAAAATTAACAGGTGCCCAAGCAATTTCATGCTAGAATCATCATCCGGATGCCAAAATAAACTAAATACAGCAAAAGATTTGAGTGCACAACGTTTGGTTTAGGTTTGACAGCCATAATCACCTTTTTATTGCTTTAAATGCGTTTTTAGCGCATGATTGTACATTTGAGCTGAATGTGTCAAAATCTTAAAAATTAACAGGTGCCCAAGCAATTTCATGCTAGAATCATCATCCGGATGCCAAAATAAACTAAATACAGCAAAAGATTTGAGTGCACAGCGTTTGGTTTAGATTTGACAGCCATAATCAGCAATTGTGTACATTTGAGCTGAATGTGTCAAAATCTTAAAAATTAACAGGTGCCCAAGCAATTTCATGCTAGAATCATCATCCGGATGCCAAAATAAACTAAATACAGCAAAAGATTTGAGTGCAC
Organism: Festucalex cinctus; assembly: GCF_051991245.1. NCBI lineage: Eukaryota > Metazoa > Chordata > Actinopteri > Syngnathiformes > Syngnathidae > Festucalex > Festucalex cinctus. The sequence continues at coordinate 26,832 of NW_027520511.1, forward strand.
AACGTTTGGTTTAGGTTTGACAGCCATAATCACCTTTTTATTGCTTTAAATGCGTTTTTAGCGCATGATTGTACATTTGAGCTGAATGTGTCAAAATCTTAAAAATTAACAGGTGCCCAAGCAATTTCATGCTAGAATCATCATCCGGATGCCAAAATAAACTAAATACAGCAAAGGATTTGAGTGCACAACGTTTGGTTTAGATTTGACAGCCATAATCAGCAATTGTGTACATTTGAGCTGAATGTGTCAAAATCTTAAAAATTAACAGGAGCCCAAGCAATTTCATGCTAGAATCATCATCCGGATGCCAAAATAAACTAAATACAGCAAAAGATTTGAGTGCACAACGTTTGGTTTAGGTTTGACAGCCATAATCACCTTTTTATTGCTTTAAATGCGTTTTTAGCGCATGATTGTACATTTGAGCTGAATGTGTCAAAATCTTAAAAATTAACAGGTGCCCAAGCAATTTCATGCTAGAATCATCATCCGGATGCCAAAATAAACTAAATACAGCAAAAGATTTGAGTGCACAACGTTTGGTTTAGATTTGACAGCCATAATCAGCAATTGTGTACATTTGAGCTGAATGTGTCAAAATCTTAAAAATTAACAGGTGCCCAAGCAATTTCATGCTAGAATCATCATCCGGATGCCAAAATAAACTAAATACAGCAAAAGATTTGAGTGCACAACGTTTGGTTTAGGTTTGACAGCCATAATAACCTTTTTATTGCTTTAAATGCGTTTTTAGCGCATGATTGTACATTTGAGCTGAATGTGTCAAAATCTTAAAAATTAACAGGTGCCCAAGCCATTTCATGCTAGAATCATCATCCGGATGCCAAAATAAACTAAATACAGCAAAAGATTTGAGTGCACAACGTTTGGTTTAGATTTGACAGCCATAATCAGCAATTGTGTACATTTGAGCTGAATGTGTCAAAATCTTAAAAATTAACAGGTGCCCAAGCAATTTCATGCTAGAATCATCATCCGGATGCCAAAATAAACTAAATACAGCAAAAGATTTGAGTGCACAACGTTTGGTTTAGATTTGACAGCCATAATCAGCAATTGTGTACATTTGAGCTGAATGTGTCAAAATCTTAAAAATTAACAGGTGCCCAAGCAATTTCATGCTAGAATCATCATCCGGATGCCAAAATAAACTAAATACAGCAAAAGATTTGAGTGCACAACGTTTGGTTTAGGTTTGACAGCCATAATAACCTTTTTATTGCTTTAAATGCGTTTTTAGCGCATGATTGTACATTTGAGCTGAATGTGTCAAAATCTTAAAAATTAACAGGTGCCCAAGCCATTTCATGCTAGAATCATCATCCGGATGCCAAAATAAACTAAATACAGCAAAAGATTTGAGTGCACAGCGTTTGGTTTAGATTTGACAGCCATAATCAGCAATTGTGTACATTTGAGCTGAATGTGTCAAAATCTTAAAAATTAACAGGTGCCCAAGCAATTTCATGCTAGAATCATCATCCGGATGCCAAAATAAACTAAATACAGCAAAAGATTTGAGTGCACAACGTTTGGTTTAGGTTTGACAGCCATAATCACCTTTTTATTGCTTTAAATGCGTTTTTAGCGCATGATTGTACATTTGAGCTGAATGTGTCAAAATCTTAAAAATTAACAGGTGCCCAAGCAATTTCATGCTAGAATCATCATCCGGATGCCAAAATAAACTAAATACAGCAAAGGATTTGAGTGCACAACGTTTGGTTTAGATTTGACAGCCATAATCAGCAATTGTGTACATTTGAGCTGAATGTGTCAAAATCTTAAAAATTAACAGGAGCCCAAGCAATTTCATGCTAGAATCATCATCCGGATGCCAAAATAAACTAAATACAGCAAAAGATTTGAGTGCACAACGTTTGGTTTAGGTTTGACAGCCATAATCACCTTTTTATTGCTTTAAATGCGTTTTTAGCGCATGATTGTACATTTGAGCTGAATGTGTCAAAATCTTAAAAATTAACAGGTGCCCAAGCAATTTCATGCTAGAATCATCATCCGGATGCCAAAATAAACTAAATACAGCAAAAGATTTGAGTGCACAACGTTTGGTTTAGATTTGACAGCCATAATCAGCAATTGTGTACATTTGAGCTGAATGTGTCAAAATCTTAAAAATTAACAGGTGCCCAAGCAATTTCATGCTAGAATCATCATCCGGATGCCAAAATAAACTAAATACAGCAAAAGATTTGAGTGCACAACGTTTGGTTTAGGTTTGACAGCCATAATCACCTTTTTATTGCTTTAAATGCGTTTTTAGCGCATGATTGTACATTTGAGCTGAATGTGTCAAAATCTTAAAAATTAACAGGTGCCCAAGCAATTTCATGCTAGAATCATCATCCGGATGCCAAAATAAACTAAATACAGCAAAAGATTTGAGTGCACAGCGTTTGGTTTAGATTTGACAGCCATAATCAGCAATTGTGTACATTTGAGCTGAATGTGTCAAAATCTTAAAAATTAACAGGTGCCCAAGCAATTTCATGCTAGAATCATCATCCGGATGCCAAAATAAACTAAATACAGCAAAAGATTTGAGTGCACAACGTTTGGTTTAGGTTTGACAGCCATAATCACCTTTTTATTGCTTTAAATGCGTTTTTAGCGCATGATTGTACATTTGAGCTGAATGTGTCAAAATCTTAAAAATTAACAGGTGCCCAAGCAATTTCATGCTAGAATCATCATCCGGATGCCAAAATAAACTAAATACAGCAAAAGATTTGAGTGCACAGCGTTTGGTTTAGATTTGACAGCCATAATCAGCAATTGTGTACATTTGAGCTGAATGTGTCAAAATCTTAAAAATTAACAGGTGCCCAAGCAATTTCATGCTAGAATCATCATCCGGATGCCAAAATAAACTAAATACAGCAAAAGATTTGAGTGCACAACGTTTGGTTTAGATTTGACAGCCATAATCAGCAATTGTGTACATTTGAGCTGAATGTGTCAAAATCTTAAAAATTAACAGGTGCCCAAGCAATTTCATGCTAGAATCATCATCCGGATGCCAAAATAAACTAAATACAGCAAAAGATTTGAGTGCACAACGTTTGGTTTAGGTTTGACAGCCATAATAACCTTTTTATTGCTTTAAATGCGTTTTTAGCGCATGATTGTACATTTGAGCTGAATGTGTCAAAATCTTAAAAATTAACAGGTGCCCAAGCCATTTCATGCTAGAATCATCATCCGGATGCCAAAATAAACTAAATACAGCAAAAGATTTGAGTGCACAACGTTTGGTTTAGATTTGACAGCCATAATCAGCAATTGTGTACATTTGAGCTGAATGTGTCAAAATCTTAAAAATTAACAGGTGCCCAAGCAATTTCATGCTAGAATCATCATCCGGATGCCAAAATAAACTAAATACAGCAAAAGATTTGAGTGCACAACGTTTGGTTTAGATTTGACAGCCATAATCAGCAATTGTGTACATTTGAGCTGAATGTGTCAAAATCTTAAAAATTAACAGGTGCCCAAGCAATTTCATGCTAGAATCATCATCCGGATGCCAAAATAAACTAAATACAGCAAAAGATTTGAGTGCACAACGTTTGGTTTAGGTTTGACAGCCATAATAACCTTTTTATTGCTTTAAATGCGTTTTTAGCGCATGATTGTACATTTGAGCTGAATGTGTCAAAATCTTAAAAATTAACAGGTGCCCAAGCCATTTCATGCTAGAATCATCATCCGGATGCCAAAATAAACTAAATACAGCAAAAGATTTGAGTGCACAGCGTTTGGTTTAGATTTGACAGCCATAATCAGCAATTGTGTACATTTGAGCTGAATGTGTCAAAATCTTAAAAATTAACAGGTGCCCAAGCAATTTCATGCTAGAATCATCATCCGGATGCCAAAATAAACTAAATACAGCAAAAGATTTGAGTGCACAACGTTTGGTTTAGGTTTGACAGCCATAATCACCTTTTTATTGCTTTAAATGCGTTTTTAGCGCATGATTGTACATTTGAGCTGAATGTGTCAAAATCTTAAAAATTAACAGGTGCCCAAGCAATTTCATGCTAGAATCATCATCCGGATGCCAAAATAAACTAAATACAGCAAAGGATTTGAGTGCACAACGTTTGGTTTAGATTTGACAGCCATAATCAGCAATTGTGTACATTTGAGCTGAATGTGTCAAAATCTTAAAAATTAACAGGAGCCCAAGCAATTTCATGCTAGAATCATCATCCGGATGCCAAAATAAACTAAATACAGCAAAAGATTTGAGTGCACAACGTTTGGTTTAGGTTTGACAGCCATAATCACCTTTTTATTGCTTTAAATGCGTTTTTAGCGCATGATTGTACATTTGAGCTGAATGTGTCAAAATCTTAAAAATTAACAGGTGCCCAAGCAATTTCATGCTAGAATCATCATCCGGATGCCAAAATAAACTAAATACAGAAAAAGATTTGAGTGCACAACGTTTGGTTTAGATTTGACAGCCATAATCAGCAATTGTGTACATTTGAGCTGAATGTGTCAAAATCTTAAAAATTAACAGGTGCCCAAGCAATTTCATGCTAGAATCATCATCCGGATGCCAAAATAAACTAAATACAGCAAAAGATTTGAGTGCACAACGTTTGGTTTAGGTTTGACAGCCATAATCACCTTTTTATTGCTTTAAATGCGTTTTTAGCGCATGATTGTACATTTGAGCTGAATGTGTCAAAATCTTAAAAATTAACAGGTGCCCAAGCAATTTCATGCTAGAATCATCATCCGGATGCCAAAATAAACTAAATACAGCAAAAGATTTGAGTGCACAGCGTTTGGTTTAGATTTGACAGCCATAATCAGCAATTGTGTACATTTGAGCTGAATGTGTCAAAATCTTAAAAATTAACAGGTGCCCAAGCAATTTCATGCTAGAATCATCATCCGGATGCCAAAATAAACTAAATACAGCAAAAGATTTGAGTGCACAACGTTTGGTTTAGGTTTGACAGCCATAATCACCTTTTTATTGCTTTAAATGCGTTTTTAGCGCATGATTGTACATTTGAGCTGAATGTGTCAAAATCTTAAAAATTAACAGGTGCCCAAGCAATTTCATGCTAGAATCATCATCCGGATGCCAAAATAAACTAAATACAGCAAAAGATTTGAGTGCACAGCGTTTGGTTTAGATTTGACAGCCATAATCAGCAATTGTGTACATTTGAGCTGAATGTGTCAAAATCTTAAAAATTAACAGGTGCCCAAGCAATTTCATGCTAGAATCATCATCCGGATGCCAAAATAAACTAAATACAGCAAAAGATTTGAGTGCACAACGTTTGGTTTAGGTTTGACAGCCATAATCACCTTTTTATTGCTTTAAATGCGTTTTTAGCGCATGATTGTACATTTGAGCTGAATGTGTCAAAATCTTAAAAATTAACAGGTGCCCAAGCAATTTCATGCTAGAATCATCATCCGGATGCCAAAATAAACTAAATACAGCAAAAGATTTGAGTGCACAGCGTTTGGTTTAGATTTGACAGCCATAATCAGCAATTGTGTACATTTGAGCTGAATGTGTCAAAATCTTAAAAATTAACAGGTGCCCAAGCAATTTCATGCTAGAATCATCATCCGGATGCCAAAATAAACTAAATACAGCAAAAGATTTGAGTGCACAACGTTTGGTTTAGATTTGACAGCCATAATCAGCAATTGTGTACATTTGAGCTGAATGTGTCAAAATCTTAAAAATTAACAGGTGCCCAAGCAATTTCATGCTAGAATCATCATCCGGATGCCAAAATAAACTAAATACAGCAAAAGATTTGAGTGCACAACGTTTGGTTTAGGTTTGACAGCCATAATAACCTTTTTATTGCTTTAAATGCGTTTTTAGCGCATGATTGTACATTTGAGCTGAATGTGTCAAAATCTTAAAAATTAACAGGTGCCCAAGCCATTTCATGCTAGAATCATCATCCGGATGCCAAAATAAACTAAATACAGCAAAAGATTTGAGTGCACAACGTTTGGTTTAGATTTGACAGCCATAATCAGCAATTGTGTACATTTGAGCTGAATGTGTCAAAATCTTAAAAATTAACAGGTGCCCAAGCAATTTCATGCTAGAATCATCATCCGGATGCCAAAATAAACTAAATACAGCAAAAGATTTGAGTGCACAACGTTTGGTTTAGATTTGACAGCCATAATCAGCAATTGTGTACATTTGAGCTGAATGTGTCAAAATCTTAAAAATTAACAGGTGCCCAAGCAATTTCATGCTAGAATCATCATCCGGATGCCAAAATAAACTAAATACAGCAAAAGATTTGAGTGCACAACGTTTGGTTTAGGTTTGACAGCCATAATAACCTTTTTATTGCTTTAAATGCGTTTTTAGCGCATGATTGTACATTTGAGCTGAATGTGTCAAAATCTTAAAAATTAACAGGTGCCCAAGCCATTTCATGCTAGAATCATCATCCGGATGCCAAAATAAACTAAATACAGCAAAAGATTTGAGTGCACAGCGTTTGGTTTAGATTTGACAGCCATAATCAGCAATTGTGTACATTTGAGCTGAATGTGTCAAAATCTTAAAAATTAACAGGTGCCCAAGCAATTTCATGCTAGAATCATCATCCGGATGCCAAAATAAACTAAATACAGCAAAAGATTTGAGTGCACAACGTTTGGTTTAGGTTTGACAGCCATAATCACCTTTTTATTGCTTTAAATGCGTTTTTAGCGCATGATTGTACATTTGAGCTGAATGTGTCAAAATCTTAAAAATTAACAGGTGCCCAAGCAATTTCATGCTAGAATCATCATCCGGATGCCAAAATAAACTAAATACAGCAAAGGATTTGAGTGCACAACGTTTGGTTTAGATTTGACAGCCATAATCAGCAATTGTGTACATTTGAGCTGAATGTGTCAAAATCTTAAAAATTAACAGGAGCCCAAGCAATTTCATGCTAGAATCATCATCCGGATGCCAAAATAAACTAAATACAGCAAAAGATTTGAGTGCACAACGTTTGGTTTAGGTTTGACAGCCATAATCACCTTTTTATTGCTTTAAATGCGTTTTTAGCGCATGATTGTACATTTGAGCTGAATGTGTCAAAATCTTAAAAATTAACAGGTGCCCAAGCAATTTCATGCTAGAATCATCATCCGGATGCCAAAATAAACTAAATACAGCAAAAGATTTGAGTGCACAACGTTTGGTTTAGATTTGACAGCCATAATCAGCAATTGTGTACATTTGAGCTGAATGTGTCAAAATCTTAAAAATTAACAGGTGCCCAAGCAATTTCATGCTAGAATCATCATCCGGATGCCAAAATAAACTAAATACAGCAAAAGATTTGAGTGCACAACGTTTGGTTTAGGTTTGACAGCCATAATCACCTTTTTATTGCTTTAAATGCGTTTTTAGCGCATGATTGTACATTTGAGCTGAATGTGTCAAAATCTTAAAAATTAACAGGTGCCCAAGCAATTTCATGCTAGAATCATCATCCGGATGCCAAAATAAACTAAATACAGCAAAAGATTTGAGTGCACAGCGTTTGGTTTAGATTTGACAGCCATAATCAGCAATTGTGTACATTTGAGCTGAATGTGTCAAAATCTTAAAAATTAACAGGTGCCCAAGCAATTTCATGCTAGAATCATCATCCGGATGCCAAAATAAACTAAATACAGCAAAAGATTTGAGTGCACAACGTTTGGTTTAGGTTTGACAGCCATAATCACCTTTTTATTGCTTTAAATGCGTTTTTAGCGCATGATTGTACATTTGAGCTGAATGTGTCAAAATCTTAAAAATTAACAGGTGCCCAAGCAATTTCATGCTAGAATCATCATCCGGATGCCAAAATAAACTAAATACAGCAAAAGATTTGAGTGCACAGCGTTTGGTTTAGATTTGACAGCCATAATCAGCAATTGTGTACATTTGAGCTGAATGTGTCAAAATCTTAAAAATTAACAGGTGCCCAAGCAATTTCATGCTAGAATCATCATCCGGATGCCAAAATAAACTAAATACAGCAAAAGATTTGAGTGCACAACGTTTGGTTTAGATTTGACAGCCATAATCAGCAATTGTGTACATTTGAGCTGAATGTGTCAAAATCTTAAAAATTAACAGGTGCCCAAGCAATTTCATGCTAGAATCATCATCCGGATGCCAAAATAAACTAAATACAGCAAAAGATTTGAGTGCACAACGTTTGGTTTAGGTTTGACAGCCATAATAACCTTTTTATTGCTTTAAATGCGTTTTTAGCGCATGATTGTACATTTGAGCTGAATGTGTCAAAATCTTAAAAATTAACAGGTGCCCAAGCCATTTCATGCTAGAATCATCATCCGGATGCCAAAATAAACTAAATACAGCAAAAGATTTGAGTGCACAACGTTTGGTTTAGGTTTGACAGCCATAATCACCTTTTTATTGCTTTAAATGCGTTTTTAGCGCATGATTGTACATTTGAGCTGAATGTGTCAAAATCTTAAAAATTAACAGGTGCCCAAGCAATTTCATGCTAGAATCATCATCCGGATGCCAAAATAAACTAAATACAGCAAAAGATTTGAGTGCACAACGTTTGGTTTAGGTTTGACAGCCATAATCACCTTTTTATTGCTTTAAATGCGTTTTTAGCGCATGATTGTACATTTGAGCTGAATGTGTCAAAATCTTAAAAATTAACAGGTGCCCAAGCAATTTCATGCTAGAATCATCATCCGGATGCCAAAATAAACTAAATACAGCAAAAGATTTGAGTGCACAGCGTTTGGTTTAGATTTGACAGCCATAATCAGCAATTGTGTACATTTGAGCTGAATGTGTCAAAATCTTAAAAATTAACAGGTGCCCAAGCAATTTCATGCTAGAATCATCATCCGGATGCCAAAATAAACTAAATACAGCAAAAGATTTGAGTGCACAACGTTTGGTTTAGGTTTGACAGCCATAATCACCTTTTTATTGCTTTAAATGCGTTTTTAGCGCATGATTGTACATTTGAGCTGAATGTGTCAAAATCTTAAAAATTAACAGGTGCCCAAGCAATTTCATGCTAGAATCATCATCCGGTTGCCAAAATAAACTAAATACAGCAAAAGATTTGAGTGCACAACGTTTGGTTTAGATTTGACAGCCATAATCAGCAATTGTGTACATTTGAGCTGAATGTGTCAAAATCTTAAAAATTAACAGGTGCCCAAGCAATTTCATGCTAGAATCATCATCCGGATGCCAAAATAAACTAAATACAGCAAAAGATTTGAGTGCACAGCGTTTGGTTTAGATTTGACAGCCATAATCAGCAATTGTGTACATTTGAGCTGAATGTGTCAAAATCTTAAAAATTAACAGGTGCCCAAGCAATTTCATGCTAGAATCATCATCCGGATGCCAAAATAAACTAAATACAGCAAAAGATTTGAGTGCACAACGTTTGGTTTAGGTTTGACAGCCATAATCACCTTTTTATTGCTTTAAATGCGTTTTTAGCGCATGATTGTACATTTGAGCTGAATGTGTCAAAATCTTAAAAATTAACAGGTGCCCAAGCAATTTCATGCTAGAATCATCATCCGGATGCCAAAATAAACTAAATACAGCAAAGGATTTGAGTGCACAACGTTTGGTTTAGATTTGACAGCCATAATCAGCAATTGTGTACATTTGAGCTGAATGTGTCAAAATCTTAAAAATTAACAGGAGCCCAAGCAATTTCATGCTAGAATCATCATCCGGATGCCAAAATAAACTAAATACAGCAAAAGATTTGAGTGCACAACGTTTGGTTTAGGTTTGACAGCCATAATCACCTTTTTATTGCTTTAAATGCGTTTTTAGCGCATGATTGTACATTTGAGCTGAATGTGTCAAAATCTTAAAAATTAACAGGTGCCCAAGCAATTTCATGCTAGAATCATCATCCGGATGCCAAAATAAACTAAATACAGCAAAAGATTTGAGTGCACAACGTTTGGTTTAGATTTGACAGCCATAATCAGCAATTGTGTACATTTGAGCTGAATGTGTCAAAATCTTAAAAATTAACAGGTGCCCAAGCAATTTCATGCTAGAATCATCATCCGGATGCCAAAATAAACTAAATACAGCAAAAGATTTGAGTGCACAACGTTTGGTTTAGGTTTGACAGCCATAATAACCTTTTTATTGCTTTAAATGCGTTTTTAGCGCATGATTGTACATTTGAGCTGAATGTGTCAAAATCTTAAAAATTAACAGGTGCCCAAGCCATTTCATGCTAGAATCATCACCCGGATGCCAAAATAAACTAAATACAGCAAAAGATTTGAGTGCACAACGTTTGGTTTAGATTTGACAGCCATAATCAGCAATTGTGTACATTTGAGCTGAATGTGTCAAAATCTTAAAAATTAACAGGTGCCCAAGCAATTTCATGCTAGAATCATCATCCGGATGCCAAAATAAACTAAATACAGCAAAAGATTTGAGTGCACAACGTTTGGTTTAGATTTGACAGCCATAATCAGCAATTGTGTACATTTGAGCTGAATGTGTCAAAATCTTAAAAATTAACAGGTGCCCAAGCAATTTCATGCTAGAATCATCATCCGGATGCCAAAATAAACTAAATACAGCAAAAGATTTGAGTGCACAACGTTTGGTTTAGGTTTGACAGCCATAATCACCTTTTTATTGCTTTAAATGCGTTTTTAGCGCATGATTGTACATTTGAGCTGAATGTGTCAAAATCTTAAAAATTAACAGGTGCCCAAGCAATTTCATGCTAGAATCATCATCCGGATGCCAAAATAAACTAAATACAGCAAAAGATTTGAGTGCACAGCGTTTGGTTTAGATTTGACAGCCATAATCAGCAATTGTGTACATTTGAGCTGAATGTGTCAAAATCTTAAAAATTAACAGGTGCCCAAGCAATTTCATGCTAGAATCATCATCCGGATGCCAAAATAAACTAAATACAGCAAAAGATTTGAGTGCACAACGTTTGGTTTAGATTTGACAGCCATAATCAGCAATTGTGTACATTTGAGCTGAATGTGTCAAAATCTTAAAAATTAACAGGTGCCCAAGCAATTTCATGCTAGAATCATCATCCGGATGCCAAAATAAACTAAATACAGCAAAAGATTTGAGTGCACAACGTTTGGTTTAGGTTTGACAGCCATAATAACCTTTTTATTGCTTTAAATGCGTTTTTAGCGCATGATTGTACATTTGAGCTGAATGTGTCAAAATCTTAAAAATTAACAGGTGCCCAAGCCATTTCATGCTAGAATCATCATCCGGATGCCAAAATAAACTAAATACAGCAAAAGATTTGAGTGCACAACGTTTGGTTTAGGTTTGACAGCCATAATCACCTTTTTATTGCTTTAAATGCGTTTTTAGCGCATGATTGTACATTTGAGCTGAATGTGTCAAAATCTTAAAAATTAACAGGTGCCCAAGCAATTTCATGCTAGAATCATCATCCGGATGCCAAAATAAACTAAATACAGCAAAGGATTTGAGTGCACAACGTTTGGTTTAGATTTGACAGCCATAATCAGCAATTGTGTACATTTGAGCTGAATGTGTCAAAATCTTAAAAATTAACAGGAGCCCAAGCAATTTCATGCTAGAATCATCATCCGGATGCCAAAATAAACTAAATACAGCAAAAGATTTGAGTGCACAACGTTTGGTTTAGGTTTGACAGCCATAATCACCTTTTTATTGCTTTAAATGCGTTTTTAGCGCATGATTGTACATTTGAGCTGAATGTGTCAAAATCTTAAAAATTAACAGGTGCCCAAGCAATTTCATGCTAGAATCATCATCCGGATGCCAAAATAAACTAAATACAGCAAAAGATTTGAGTGCACAACGTTTGGTTTAGATTTGACAGCCATAATCAGCAATTGTGTACATTTGAGCTGAATGTGTCAAAATCTTAAAAATTAACAGGTGCCCAAGCAATTTCATGCT
>NW_027520512.1:0-38272 GCF_051991245.1 Festucalex cinctus
TAGTTTATTTTGGCATCCGGATGATGATTCTAGCATGAAATTGCTTGGGCACCTGTTAATTTTTAAGATTTTGACACATTCAGCTCAAATGTACACAATTGCTGATTATGGCTGTCAAATCTAAACCAAACGTTGTGCACTCAAATCTTTTGCTGTATTTAGTTTATTTTGGCATCCGGATGATGATTCTAGCATGAAATTGCTTGGGCACCTGTTAATTTTTAAGATTTTGACACATTCAGCTCAAATGTACAATCATGCGCTAAAAACGCATTTAAAACAATAGAAAGGTGATTATGGCTGTCAAACCTAAACCAAACGTTGTGCACTCAAATCTTTTGCTGTATTTAGTTTATTTTGGCATCCGGATGATGATTCTAGCATGAAATTGCTTGGGCACCTGTTAATTTTTAAGATTTTGACACATTCAGCTCAAATGTACACAATTGCTGATTATGGCTGTCAAATCTAAACCAAACGTTGTGCACTCAAATCTTTTGCTGTATTTAGTTTATTTTGGCATCCGGATGATGATTCTAGCATGAAATTGCTTGGGCACCTGTTAATTTTTAAGATTTTGACACATTCAGCTCAAATGTACAATCATGCGCTAAAAACGCATTTAAAGCAATAAAAAGGTGATTATGGCTGTCAAACCTAAACCAAACGTTGTGCACTCAAATCTTTTGCTGTATTTAGTTTATTTTGGCATCCGGATGATGATTCTAGCATGAAATTGCTTGGGCACCTGTTAATTTTTAAGATTTTGACACATTCAGCTCAAATGTACACAATTGCTGATTATGGCTGTCAAATCTAAACCAAACGTTGTGCACTCAAATCTTTTGCTGTATTTAGTTTATTTTGGCATCCGGATGATGATTCTAGCATGAAATTGCTTGGGCACCTGTTAATTTTTAAGATTTTGACACATTCAGCTCAAATGTACAATCATGCGCTAAAAACGCATTTAAAGCAATAAAAAGGTGATTATGGCTGTCAAACCTAAACCAAACGTTGTGCACTCAAATCTTTTGCTGTATTTAGTTTATTTTGGCATCCGGATGATGATTCTAGCATGAAATTGCTTGGGCACCTGTTAATTTTTAAGATTTTGACACATTCAGCTCAAATGTACACAATTGCTGATTATGGCTGTCAAATCTAAACCAAACGTTGTGCACTCAAATCTTTTGCTGTATTTAGTTTATTTTGGCATCCGGATGATGATTCTAGCATGAAATTGCTTGGGCACCTGTTAATTTTTAAGATTTTGACACATTCAGCTCAAATGTACAATCATGCGCTAAAAACGCATTTAAAGCAATAAAAAGGTGATTATGGCTGTCAAACCTAAACCAAACGTTGTGCACTCAAATCTTTTGCTGTATTTAGTTTATTTTGGCATCCGGATGATGATTCTAGCATGAAATTGCTTGGGCACCTGTTAATTTTTAAGATTTTGACACATTCAGCTCAAATGTACACAATTGCTGATTATGGCTGTCAAATCTAAACCAAACGTTGTGCACTCAAATCTTTTGCTGTATTTAGTTTATTTTGGCATCCGGATGATGATTCTAGCATGAAATTGCTTGGGCACCTGTTAATTTTTAAGATTTTGACACATTCAGCTCAAATGTACAATCATGCGCTAAAACGCATTTAAAGCAATAAAAAGGTGATTATGGCTGTCAAACCTAAACCAAACGTTGTGCACTCAAATCTTTTGCTGTATTTAGTTTATTTTGGCATTCCGGATGATGATTCTAGCATGAAATTGCTTGGGCACCTGTTAATTTTTAAGATTTTGACACATTCAGCTCAAATGTACACAATTGCTGATTATGGCTGTCAAATCTAAACCAAACGTTGTGCACTCAAATCTTTGCTGTATTTAGTTTATTTTGGCATCCGGATGATGATTCTAGCATGAAATTGCTTGGGCACCTGTTAATTTTTAAGATTTTGACACATTCAGCTCAAATGTACAATCATGCGCTAAAACGCATTTAAAGCAATAAAAAGGTGATTATGGCTGTCAAACCTAAACCAAACGTTGTGCACTCAAATCTTTTGCTGTATTTAGTTTATTTTGGCATCCGGATGATGATTCTAGCATGAAATTGCTTGGGCACCTGTTAATTTTTAAGATTTTGACACATTCAGCTCAAATGTACACAATTGCTGATTATGGCTGTCAAATCTAAACCAAACGTTGTGCACTCAAATCTTTTGCTGTATTTAGTTTATTTTGGCATCCGGATGATGATTCTAGCATGAAATTGCTTGGGCACCTGTTAATTTTTAAGATTTTGACACATTCAGCTCAAATGTACAATCATGCGCTAAAAACGCATTTAAAGCAATAAAAAGGTGATTATGGCTGTCAAACCTAAACCAAACGTTGTGCACTCAAATCTTTTGCTGTATTTAGTTTATTTTGGCATCCGGATGATGATTCTAGCATGAAATTGCTTGGGCACCTGTTAATTTTTAAGATTTTGACACATTCAGCTCAAATGTACACAATTGCTGATTATGGCTGTCAAATCTAAACCAAACGTTGTGCACTCAAATCTTTTGCTGTATTTAGTTTATTTTGGCATCCGGATGATGATTCTAGCATGAAATTGCTTGGGCACCTGTTAATTTTTAAGATTTTGACACATTCAGCTCAAATGTACAATCATGCGCTAAAAACGCATTTAAAGCAATAAAAAGGTGATTATGGCTGTCAAACCTAAACTAAACGTTGTGCACTCAAATCTTTTGCTGTATTTAGTTTATTTTGGCATCCGGATGATGATTCTAGCATGAAATTGCTTGGGCACCTGTTAATTTTTAAGATTTTGACACATTCAGCTCAAATGTACACAATTGCTGATTATGGCTGTCAAATCTAAACCAAACGTTGTGCACTCAAATCTTTTGCTGTATTTAGTTTATTTTGGCATCCGGATGATGATTCTAGCATGAAATTGCTTGGGCACCTGTTAATTTTTAAGATTTTGACACATTCAGCTCAAATGTACACAATTGCTGATTATGGCTGTCAAATCTAAACCAAACGTTGTGCACTCAAATCTTTTGCTGTATTTAGTTTATTTTGGCATCCGGATGATGATTCTAGCATGAAATTGCTTGGGCACCTGTTAATTTTTAAGATTTTGACACATTCAGCTCAAATGTACAATCATGCGCTAAAAACGCATTTAAAGCAATAAAAATGTGATTATGGCTGTCAAACCTAAACCAAACGTTGTGCACCCAAATCTTTTGCTGTATTTAGTTTATTTTGGCATCCGGATGATGATTCTAGCATGAAATTGCTTGGGCACCTGTTAATTTTTAAGATTTTGACACATTCAGCTCAAATGTACACAATTGCTGATTATGGCTGTCAAATCTAAACCAAACGTTGTGCACTCAAATCTTTTGCTGTATTTAGTTTATTTTGGCATCCGGATGATGATTCTAGCATGAAATTGATTGGGCACCTGTTAATTTTTAAGATTTTGACACATTCAGCTCAAATGTACAATCATGCGCTAAAAACGCATTTAAAGCAATAGAAAGGTGATTATGGCTGTCAAACCTAAACCAAACGTTGTGCACTCAAATCTTTTGCTGTATTTAGTTTATTTTGGCATCCGGATGATGATTCTAGCATGAAATTGCTTGGGCACCTGTTAATTTTTAAGATTTTGACACATTCAGCTCAAATGTACACAATTGCTGATTATGGCTGTCAAATCTAAACCAAACGTTGTGCACTCAAATCTTTTGCTGTATTTAGTTTATTTTGGCATCCGGATGATGATTCTAGCATGAAATTGCTTGGGCACCTGTTAATTTTTAAGATTTTGACACATTCAGCTCAAATGTACAATCATGCGCTAAAAACGCATTTAAAGCAATAAAAAGGTGATTATGGCTGTCAAACCTAAACCAAACGTTGTGCACTCAAATCTTTTGCTGTATTTAGTTTATTTTGGCATCCGGATGATGATTCTAGCATGAAATTGCTTGGGCACCTGTTAATTTTTAAGATTTTGACACATTCAGCTCAAATGTACACGATTGCTGATTATGGCTGTCAAATCTAAACCAAACGTTGTGCACTCAAATCTTTTGCTGTATTTAGTTTATTTTGGCATCCGGATGATGATTCTAGCATGAAATTGCTTGGGCACCTGTTAATTTTTAAGATTTTGACACATTCAGCTCAAATGTACAATCATGCGCTAAAAACGCATTTAAAGCAATAAAAAGGTGATTATGGCTGTCAAACCTAAACCAAACGTTGTGCACTCAAATCTTTTGCTGTATTTAGTTTATTTTGGCATCCGGATGATGATTCTAGCATGAAATTGCTTGGGCACCTGTTAATTTTTAAGATTTTGACACATTCAGCTCAAATGTACACAATTGCTGATTATGGCTGTCAAATCTAAACCAAACGTTGTGCACTCAAATCTTTTGCTGTATTTAGTTTATTTTGGCATCCGGATGATGATTCTAGCATGAAATTGCTTGGGCACCTGTTAATTTTTAAGATTTTGACACATTCAGCTCAAATGTACAATCATGCGCTAAAAACGCATTTAAAGCAATAAAAAGGTGATTATGGCTGTCAAACCTAAACCAAACGTTGTGCACTCAAATCTTTTGCTGTATTTAGTTTATTTTGGCATCCGGATGATGATTCTAGCATGAAATTGCTTGGGCACCTGTTAATTTTTAAGATTTTGACACATTCAGCTCAAATGTACACAATTGCTGATTATGGCTGTCAAATCTAAACCAAACGTTGTGCACTCAAATCTTTTGCTGTATTTAGTTTATTTTGGCATCCGGATGATGATTCTAGCATGAAATTGCTTGGGCACCTGTTAATTTTTAAGATTTTGACACATTCAGCTCAAATGTACAATCATGCGCTAAAAACGCATTTAAAGCAATAAAAAGGTGATTATGGCTGTCAAACCTAAACCAAACGTTGTGCACTCAAATCTTTTGCTGTATTTAGTTTATTTTGGCATCCGGATGATGATTCTAGCATGAAATTGCTTGGGCACCTGTTAATTTTTAAGATTTTGACACATTCAGCTCAAATGTACACAATTGCTGATTATGGCTGTCAAATCTAAACCAAACGTTGTGCACTCAAATCTTTTGCTGTATTTAGTTTATTTTGGCATCCGGATGATGATTCTAGCATGAAATTGCTTGGGCACCTGTTAATTTTTAAGATTTTGACACATTCAGCTCAAATGTACAATCATGCGCTAAAAACGCATTTAAAGCAATAAAAAGGTGATTATGGCTGTCAAACCTAAACCAAACGTTGTGCACTCAAATCTTTTGCTGTATTTAGTTTATTTTGGCATCCGGATGATGATTCTAGCATGAAATTGCTTGGGCACCTGTTAATTTTTAAGATTTTGACACATTCAGCTCAAATGTACACAATTGCTGATTATGGCTGTCAAATCTAAACCAAACGTTGTGCACTCAAATCTTTTGCTGTATTTAGTTTATTTTGGCATCCGGATGATGATTCTAGCATGAAATTGCTTGGGCACCTGTTAATTTTTAAGATTTTGACACATTCAGCTCAAATGTACAATCATGCGCTAAAAACGCATTTAAAGCAATAAAAAGGTGATTATGGCTGTCAAACCTAAACCAAACGTTGTGCACTCAAATCTTTTGCTGTATTTAGTTTATTTTGGCATCCGGATGATGATTCTAGCATGAAATTGCTTGGGCACCTGTTAATTTTTAAGATTTTGACACATTCAGCTCAAATGTACACGATTGCTGATTATGGCTGTCAAATCTAAACCAAACGTTGTGCACTCAAATCTTTTGCTGTATTTAGTTTATTTTGGCATCCGGATGATGATTCTAGCATGAAATTGCTTGGGCACCTGTTAATTTTTAAGATTTTGACACATTCAGCTCAAATGTACAATCATGCGCTAAAAACGCATTTAAAGCAATAAAAAGGTGATTATGGCTGTCAAACCTAAACCAAACGTTGTGCACTCAAATCTTTTGCTGTATTTAGTTTATTTTGGCATCCGGATGATGATTCTAGCATGAAATTGCTTGGGCACCTGTTAATTTTTAAGATTTTGACACATTCAGCTCAAATGTACACAATCGCTGATTATGGCTGTCAAATCTAAACCAAACGTTGTGCACTCAAATCTTTTGCTGTATTTAGTTTATTTTGGCATCCGGATGATGATTCTAGCATGAAATTGCTTGGGCACCTGTTAATTTTTAAGATTTTGACACATTCAGCTCAAATGTACAATCATGCGCTAAAAACGCATTTAAAGCAATAAAAAGGTGATTATGGCTGTCAAACCTAAACCAAACGTTGTGCACTCAAATCTTTTGCTGTATTTAGTTTATTTTGGCATCCGGATGATGATTCTAGCATGAAATTGCTTGGGCACCTGTTAATTTTTAAGATTTTGACACATTCAGCTCAAATGTACACAATTGCTGATTATGGCTGTCAAATCTAAACCAAACGTTGTGCACTCAAATCTTTTGCTGTATTTAGTTTATTTTGGCATCCGGATGATGATTCTAGCATGAAATTGCTTGGGCACCTGTTAATTTTTAAGATTTTGACACATTCAGCTCAAATGTACAATCATGCGCTAAAAACGCATTTAAAGCAATAAAAAGGTGATTATGGCTGTCAAACCTAAACCAAACGTTGTGCACTCAAATCTTTTGCTGTATTTAGTTTATTTTGGCATCCGGATGATGATTCTAGCATGAAATTGCTTGGGCACCTGTTAATTTTTAAGATTTTGACACATTCAGCTCAAATGTACACAATTGCTGATTATGGCTGTCAAATCTAAACCAAACGTTGTGCACTCAAATCTTTTGCGGTATTTAGTTTATTTTGGCATCCGGATGATGATTCTAGCATGAAATTGCTTGGGCACCTGTTAATTTTTAAGATTTTGACACATTCAGCTCAAATGTACAATCATGCGCTAAAAACGCATTTAAAGCAATAAAAAGGTGATTATGGCTGTCAAACCTAAACCAAACGTTGTGCACTCAAATCTTTTGCTGTATTTAGTTTATTTTGGCATCCGGATGATGATTCTAGCATGAAATTGCTTGGGCACCTGTTAATTTTTAAGATTTTGACACATTCAGCTCAAATGGTAACAGCAAATTGCTGATTATGGCTGTCAAATCTAAACCAAACGTTGTGCACTCAAATCTTTTGCTGTATTTAGTTTATTTTGGCATCCGGATGATGATTCTAGCATGAAATTGCTTGGGCACCTGTTAATTTTTAAGATTTTGACACATTCAGCTCAAATGTACAATCTGCCTAAAAACGCATTTAAGCAATAAAGGTGATTATGGCTGTCAAATCTAAACCAAACGTTGTGCACTCAAATCTTTTGCTGTATTTAGTTTATTTTGGCATCCGGATGATGATTCTAGCATGAAATTGCTTGGGCACCTGTTAATTTTTAAGATTTTGACACATTCAGCTCAAATGTACAATCATGCGCTAAAAACGCATTTAAAGCAATAAAAAGGTGATTATGGCTGTCAAACCTAAACCAAACGTTGTGCACTCAAATCTTTTGCTGTATTTAGTTTATTTTGGCATCCGGATGATGATTCTAGCATGAAATTGCTTGGGCACCTGTTAATTTTTAAGATTTTGACACATTCAGCTCAAATGTACACAATTGCTGATTATGGCTGTCAAATCTAAACCAAACGTTGTGCACTCAAATCTTTTGCTGTATTTAGTTTATTTTGGCATCCGGATGATGATTCTAGCATGAAATTGCTTGGGCACCTGTTAATTTTTAAGATTTTGACACATTCAGCTCAAATGTACAATCATGCGCTAAAAACGCATTTAAAGCAATCAAAAGGTGATTATGGCTGTCAAACCTAAACCAAACGTTGTGCACTCCAAATCTTTTGCTGTATTTTGTTTATTTTGGCATCCGGATGATGATTCTAGCATGAAATTGCTTGGGCACCTGTTAATTTTTAAGATTTTGACACATTCAGCTCAAATGTACACAATTGCTGATTATGGCTGTCAAATCTAAACAAACGTTGTGCACTCAAATCTTTTGCTGTATTTAGTTTATTTTGGCATCCGGATAATGATTCTAGCATGAAATTGCTTGGGCACCTGTTAATTTTTAAGATTTTGACACATTCAGCTCAAATGTACAATCATGCGCTAAAAACGCATTTAAAGCAATAGAAAGGTGATTATGGCTGTCAAACCTAAACCAAACGTTGTGCACTCAAATCTTTTGCTGTATTTAGTTTATTTTGGCATCCGGATGATGATTCTAGCATGAAATTGCTTGGGCACCTGTTAATTTTTAAGATTTTGACACATTCAGCTCAAATGTACACAATTGCTGATTATGGCTGTCAAATCTAAACCAAAGTTGTGCACTCAAATCTTTTGCTCTATTTAGTTTATTTTGGCATCCGGATGATGATTCTAGCATGAAATTGCTTGGGCACCTGTTAATTTTTAAGATTTTGACACATTCAGCTCAAATGTACAATCATGCGCTAAAAACGCATTTAAAGCAATAAAAAGGTGATTATGGCTGTCAAACCTAAACCAAACGTTGTGCACTCAAATCTTTTGCTGTATTTAGTTTATTTTGGCATCCGGATGATGATTCTTAGCATGAAATTGCTTGGGCACCTGTTAATTTTTAAGATTTTGACACATTCAGCTCAAATGTACACAATTGCTGATTATGGCTGTCAAATCTAAACCAAACGTTGTGCACTCAAATCTTTTGCTGTATTTAGTTTATTTTGGCATCCGGATGATGATTCTAGCATGAAATTGCTTGGGCACCTGTTAATTTTTAAGATTTTGACACATTCAGCTCAAATGTACACAATTGCTGATTATGGCTGTCAAATCTAAACCAAACGTTGTGCACTCAAATCTTTTGCTGTATTTAGTTTATTTTGGCATCCGGATGATGATTCTAGCATGAAATTGCTTGGGCACCTGTTAATTTTTAAGATTTTGACACATTCAGCTCAAATGTACAATCATGCGCTAAAAACGCATTTAAAGCAATAGAAAGGTGATTATGGCTGTCAAACCTAAACCAAACGTTGTGCACTCAAATCTTTTGCTGTATTTAGTTTATTTTGGCATCCGGATGATGATTCTAGCCTGAAATTGCTTGGGCACCTGTTAATTTTTAAGATTTTGACACATTCAGCTCAAATGTACACAATTGCTGATTATGGCTGTCAAATCTAAACCAAACGTTGTGCACTCAAATCTTTTGCTGTATTTAGTTTATTTTGGCATCCGGATGATGATTCTAGCATGAAATTGCTTGGGCACCTGTTAATTTTTAAGATTTTGACACATTCAGCTCAAATGTACAATCATGCGCTAAAAACGCATTTAAAGCAATAAAAAGGTGATTATGGCTGTCAAACCTAAACCAAACGTTGTGCACTCAAATCTTTTGCTGTATTTAGTTTATTTTGGCATCCGGATGATGATTCTAGCATGAAATTGCTTGGGCACCTGTTAATTTTTAAGATTTTGACACATTCAGCTCAAATGTACACGATTGCTGATTATGGCTGTCAAATCTAAACCAAACGTTGTGCACTCAAATCTTTTGCTGTATTTAGTTTATTTTGGCATCCGGATGATGATTCTAGCATGAAATTGCTTGGGCACCTGTTAATTTTTAAGATTTTGACACATTCAGCTCAAATGTACAATCATGCGCTAAAAACGCATTTAAAGCAATAAAAAGGTGATTATGGCTGTCAAACCTAAACCAAACGTTGTGCACTCAAATCTTTTGCTGTATTTAGTTTATTTTGGCATCCGGATGATGATTCTAGCATGAAATTGCTTGGGCACCTGTTAATTTTTAAGATTTTGACACATTCAGCTCAAATGTACACAATCGCTGATTATGGCTGTCAAATCTAAACCAAACGTTGTGCACTCAAATCTTTTGCTGTATTTAGTTTATTTTGGCATCCGGATGATGATTCTAGCATGAAATTGCTTGGGCACCTGTTAATTTTTAAGATTTTGACACATTCAGCTCAAATGTACAATCATGCGCTAAAAACGCATTTAAAGCAATAAAAAGGTGATTATGGCTGTCAAACCTAAACCAAACGTTGTGCACTCAAATCTTTTGCTGTATTTAGTTTATTTTGGCATCCGGATGATGATTCTAGCATGAAATTGCTTGGGCACCTGTTAATTTTTAAGATTTTGACACATTCAGCTCAAATGTACACAATTGCTGATTATGGCTGTCAAATCTAAACCAAACGTTGTGCACTCAAATCTTTTGCTGTATTTAGTTTATTTTGGCATCCGGATGATGATTCTAGCATGAAATTGCTTGGGCACCTGTTAATTTTTAAGATTTTGACACATTCAGCTCAAATGTACAATCATGCGCTAAAAACGCATTTAAAGCAATAAAAAGGTGATTATGGCTGTCAAACCTAAACCAAACGTTGTGCACTCAAATCTTTTGCTGTATTTAGTTTATTTTGGCATCCGGA
The DNA here is from genome assembly GCF_051991245.1 of Festucalex cinctus. Lineage (NCBI taxonomy): Eukaryota > Metazoa > Chordata > Actinopteri > Syngnathiformes > Syngnathidae > Festucalex > Festucalex cinctus. Next base: position 10,618 of record NW_027520512.1, read on the forward strand.
TGATGATTCTAGCATGAAATTGCTTGGGCACCTGTTAATTTTTAAGATTTTGACACATTCAGCTCAAATGTACACAATTGCTGATTATGGCTGTCAAATCTAAACCAAACGTTGTGCACTCAAATCTTTTGCGGTATTTAGTTTATTTTGGCATCCGGATGATGATTCTAGCATGAAATTGCTTGGGCACCTGTTAATTTTTAAGATTTTGACACATTCAGCTCAAATGTACAATCATGCGCTAAAAACGCATTTAAAGCAATAAAAAGGTGATTATGGCTGTCAAACCTAAACCAAACGTTGTGCACTCAAATCTTTTGCTGTATTTAGTTTATTTTGGCATCCGGATGATGATTCTAGCATGAAATTGCTTGGGCACCTGTTAATTTTTAAGATTTTGACACATTCAGCTCAAATGTACACAATTGCTGATTATGGCTGTCAAATCTAAACCAAACGTTGTGCACTCAAATCTTTTGCTGTATTTAGTTTATTTTGGCATCCGGATGATGATTCTAGCATGAAATTGCTTGGGCACCTGTTAATTTTTAAGATTTTGACACATTCAGCTCAAATGTACAATCATGCGCTAAAAACGCATTTAAAGCAATAAAAAGGTGATTATGGCTGTCAAATCTAAACCAAACGTTGTGCACTCAAATCTTTTGCTGTATTTAGTTTATTTTGGCATCCGGATGATGATTCTAGCATGAAATTGCTTGGGCACCTGTTAATTTTTAAGATTTTGACACATTCAGCTCAAATGTACAATCATGCGCTAAAAACGCATTTAAAGCAATAAAAAGGTGATTATGGCTGTCAAACCTAAACCAAACGTTGTGCACTCAAATCTTTTGCTGTATTTAGTTTATTTTGGCATCCGGATGATGATTCTAGCATGAAATTGCTTGGGCACCTGTTAATTTTTAAGATTTTGACACATTCAGCTCAAATGTACACAATTGCTGATTATGGCTGTCAAATCTAAACCAAACGTTGTGCACTCAAATCTTTTGCTGTATTTAGTTTATTTTGGCATCCGGATGATGATTCTAGCATGAAATTGCTTGGGCACCTGTTAATTTTTAAGATTTTGACACATTCAGCTCAAATGTACAATCATGCGCTAAAAACGCATTTAAAGCAATCAAAATGTGATTATGGCTGTCAAACCTAAACCAAACGTTGTGCACCCAAATCTTTTGCTGTATTTTGTTTATTTTGGCATCCGGATGATGATTCTAGCATGAAATTGCTTGGGCACCTGTTAATTTTTAAGATTTTGACACATTCAGCTCAAATGTACACAATTGCTGATTATGGCTGTCAAATCTAAACCAAACGTTGTGCACTCAAATCTTTTGCTGTATTTAGTTTATTTTGGCATCCGGATAATGATTCTAGCATGAAATTGCTTGGGCACCTGTTAATTTTTAAGATTTTGACACATTCAGCTCAAATGTACAATCATGCGCTAAAAACGCATTTAAAGCAATAGAAAGGTGATTATGGCTGTCAAACCTAAACCAAACGTTGTGCACTCAAATCTTTTGCTGTATTTAGTTTATTTTGGCATCCGGATGATGATTCTAGCATGAAATTGCTTGGGCACCTGTTAATTTTTAAGATTTTGACACATTCAGCTCAAATGTACACAATTGCTGATTATGGCTGTCAAATCTAAACCAAACGTTGTGCACTCAAATCTTTTGCTCTATTTAGTTTATTTTGGCATCCGGATGATGATTCTAGCATGAAATTGCTTGGGCACCTGTTAATTTTTAAGATTTTGACACATTCAGCTCAAATGTACAATCATGCGCTAAAAACGCATTTAAAGCAATAAAAAGGTGATTATGGCTGTCAAACCTAAACCAAACGTTGTGCACTCAAATCTTTTGCTGTATTTAGTTTATTTTGGCATCCGGATGATGATTCTAGCATGAAATTGCTTGGGCACCTGTTAATTTTTAAGATTTTGACACATTCAGCTCAAATGTACACAATTGCTGATTATGGCTGTCAAATCTAAACCAAACGTTGTGCACTCAAATCTTTTGCTGTATTTAGTTTATTTTGGCATCCGGATGATGATTCTAGCATGAAATTGCTTGGGCACCTGTTAATTTTTAAGATTTTGACACATTCAGCTCAAATGTACACAATTGCTGATTATGGCTGTCAAATCTAAACCAAACGTTGTGCACTCAAATCTTTTGCTGTATTTAGTTTATTTTGGCATCCGGATGATGATTCTAGCATGAAATTGCTTGGGCACCTGTTAATTTTTAAGATTTTGACACATTCAGCTCAAATGTACAATCATGCGCTAAAAACGCATTTAAAGCAATAGAAAGGTGATTATGGCTGTCAAACCTAAACCAAACGTTGTGCACTCAAATCTTTTGCTGTATTTAGTTTATTTTGGCATCCGGATGATGATTCTAGCCTGAAATTGCTTGGGCACCTGTTAATTTTTAAGATTTTGACACATTCAGCTCAAATGTACACAATTGCTGATTATGGCTGTCAAATCTAAACCAAACGTTGTGCACTCAAATCTTTTGCTGTATTTAGTTTATTTTGGCATCCGGATGATGATTCTAGCATGAAATTGCTTGGGCACCTGTTAATTTTTAAGATTTTGACACATTCAGCTCAAATGTACAATCATGCGCTAAAAACGCATTTAAAGCAATAAAAAGGTGATTATGGCTGTCAAACCTAAACCAAACGTTGTGCACTCAAATCTTTTGCTGTATTTAGTTTATTTTGGCATCCGGATGATGATTCTAGCATGAAATTGCTTGGGCACCTGTTAATTTTTAAGATTTTGACACATTCAGCTCAAATGTACACAATTGCTGATTATGGCTGTCAAATCTAAACCAAACGTTGTGCACTCAAATCTTTTGCTGTATTTAGTTTATTTTGGCATCCGGATGATGATTCTAGCATGAAATTGCTTGGGCACCTGTTAATTTTTAAGATTTTGACACATTCAGCTCAAATGTACAATCATGCGCTAAAAACGCATTTAAAGCAATAAAAAGGTGATTATGGCTGTCAAACCTAAACCAAACGTTGTGCACTCAAATCTTTTGCTGTATTTAGTTTATTTTGGCATCCGGATGATGATTCTAGCATGAAATTGCTTGGGCACCTGTTAATTTTTAAGATTTTGACACATTCAGCTCAAATGTACACAATTGCTGATTATGGCTGTCAAATCTAAACCAAACGTTGTGCACTCAAATCTTTTGCTGTATTTAGTTTATTTTGGCATCCGGATGATGATTCTAGCATGAAATTGCTTGGGCACCTGTTAATTTTTAAGATTTTGACACATTCAGCTCAAATGTACAATCATGCGCTAAAAACGCATTTAAAGCAATAAAAAGGTGATTATGGCTGTCAAACCTAAACCAAACGTTGTGCACTCAAATCTTTTGCTGTATTTAGTTTATTTTGGCATCCGGATGATGATTCTAGCATGAAATTGCTTGGGCACCTGTTAATTTTTAAGATTTTGACACATTCAGCTCAAATGTACACAATTGCTGATTATGGCTGTCAAATCTAAACCAAACGTTGTGCACTCAAATCTTTTGCTGTATTTAGTTTATTTTGGCATCCGGATGATGATTCTAGCATGAAATTGCTTGGGCACCTGTTAATTTTTAAGATTTTGACACATTCAGCTCAAATGTACAATCATGCGCTAAAAACGCATTTAAAGCAATAAAAAGGTGATTATGGCTGTCAAACCTAAACCAAACGTTGTGCACTCAAATCTTTTGCTGTATTTAGTTTATTTTGGCATCCGGATGATGATTCTAGCATGAAATTGCTTGGGCACCTGTTAATTTTTAAGATTTTGACACATTCAGCTCAAATGTACACGATTGCTGATTATGGCTGTCAAATCTAAACCAAACGTTGTGCACTCAAATCTTTTGCTGTATTTAGTTTATTTTGGCATCCGGATGATGATTCTAGCATGAAATTGCTTGGGCACCTGTTAATTTTTAAGATTTTGACACATTCAGCTCAAATGTACAATCATGCGCTAAAAACGCATTTAAAGCAATAAAAAGGTGATTATGGCTGTCAAACCTAAACCAAACGTTGTGCACTCAAATCTTTTGCTGTATTTAGTTTATTTTGGCATCCGGATGATGATTCTAGCATGAAATTGCTTGGGCACCTGTTAATTTTTAAGATTTTGACACATTCAGCTCAAATGTACACAATTGCTGATTATGGCTGTCAAATCTAAACCAAACGTTGTGCACTCAAATCTTTTGCTGTATTTAGTTTATTTTGGCATCCGGATGATGATTCTAGCATGAAATTGCTTGGGCACCTGTTAATTTTTAAGATTTTGACACATTCAGCTCAAATGTACAATCATGCGCTAAAAACGCATTTAAAGCAATCAAAATGTGATTATGGCTGTCAAACCTAAACCAAACGTTGTGCACCCAAATCTTTTGCTGTATTTTGTTTATTTTGGCATCCGGATGATGATTCTAGCATGAAATTGCTTGGGCACCTGTTAATTTTTAAGATTTTGACACATTCAGCTCAAATGTACACAATTGCTGATTATGGCTGTCAAATCTAAACCAAACGTTGTGCACTCAAATCTTTTGCTGTATTTAGTTTATTTTGGCATCCGGATAATGATTCTAGCATGAAATTGCTTGGGCACCTGTTAATTTTTAAGATTTTGACACATTCAGCTCAAATGTACAATCATGCGCTAAAAACGCATTTAAAGCAATAGAAAGGTGATTATGGCTGTCAAACCTAAACCAAACGTTGTGCACTCAAATCTTTTGCTGTATTTAGTTTATTTTGGCATCCGGATGATGATTCTAGCATGAAATTGCTTGGGCACCTGTTAATTTTTAAGATTTTGACACATTCAGCTCAAATGTACACAATTGCTGATTATGGCTGTCAAATCTAAACCAAACGTTGTGCACTCAAATCTTTTGCTCTATTTAGTTTATTTTGGCATCCGGATGATGATTCTAGCATGAAATTGCTTGGGCACCTGTTAATTTTTAAGATTTTGACACATTCAGCTCAAATGTACAATCATGCGCTAAAAACGCATTTAAAGCAATAAAAAGGTGATTATGGCTGTCAAACCTAAACCAAACGTTGTGCACTCAAATCTTTTGCTGTATTTAGTTTATTTTGGCATCCGGATGATGATTCTAGCATGAAATTGCTTGGGCACCTGTTAATTTTTAAGATTTTGACACATTCAGCTCAAATGTACACAATTGCTGATTATGGCTGTCAAATCTAAACCAAACGTTGTGCACTCAAATCTTTTGCTGTATTTAGTTTATTTTGGCATCCGGATGATGATTCTAGCATGAAATTGCTTGGGCACCTGTTAATTTTTAAGATTTTGACACATTCAGCTCAAATGTACACAATTGCTGATTATGGCTGTCAAATCTAAACCAAACGTTGTGCACTCAAATCTTTTGCTGTATTTAGTTTATTTTGGCATCCGGATGATGATTCTAGCATGAAATTGCTTGGGCACCTGTTAATTTTTAAGATTTTGACACATTCAGCTCAAATGTACAATCATGCGCTAAAAACGCATTTCAAGCAATAGAAAGGTGATTATGGCTGTCAAACCTAAACCAAACGTTGTGCACTCAAATCTTTTGCTGTATTTAGTTTATTTTGGCATCCGGATGATGATTCTAGCCTGAAATTGCTTGGGCACCTGTTAATTTTTAAGATTTTGACACATTCAGCTCAAATGTACACAATTGCTGATTATGGCTGTCAAATCTAAACCAAACGTTGTGCACTCAAATCTTTTGCTGTATTTAGTTTATTTTGGCATCCGGATGATGATTCTAGCATGAAATTGCTTGGGCACCTGTTAATTTTTAAGATTTTGACACATTCAGCTCAAATGTACAATCATGCGCTAAAAACGCATTTAAAGCAATAAAAAGGTGATTATGGCTGTCAAACCTAAACCAAACGTTGTGCACTCAAATCTTTTGCTGTATTTAGTTTATTTTGGCATCCGGATGATGATTCTAGCATGAAATTGCTTGGGCACCTGTTAATTTTTAAGATTTTGACACATTCAGCTCAAATGTACACAATTGCTGATTATGGCTGTCAAATCTAAACCAAACGTTGTGCACTCAAATCTTTTGCTGTATTTAGTTTATTTTGGCATCCGGATGATGATTCTAGCATGAAATTGCTTGGGCACCTGTTAATTTTTAAGATTTTGACACATTCAGCTCAAATGTACAATCATGCGCTAAAAACGCATTTAAAGCAATAAAAAGGTGATTATGGCTGTCAAACCTAAACCAAACGTTGTGCACTCAAATCTTTTGCTGTATTTAGTTTATTTTGGCATCCGGATGATGATTCTAGCATGAAATTGCTTGGGCACCTGTTAATTTTTAAGATTTTGACACATTCAGCTCAAATGTACACAATCGCTGATTATGGCTGTCAAATCTAAACCAAACGTTGTGCACTCAAATCTTTTGCTGTATTTAGTTTATTTTGGCATCCGGATGATGATTCTAGCATGAAATTGCTTGGGCACCTGTTAATTTTTAAGATTTTGACACATTCAGCTCAAATGTACAATCATGCGCTAAAAACGCATTTAAAGCAATAAAAAGGTGATTATGGCTGTCAAACCTAAACCAAACGTTGTGCACTCAAATCTTTTGCTGTATTTAGTTTATTTTGGCATCCGGATGATGATTCTAGCATGAAATTGCTTGGGCACCTGTTAATTTTTAAGATTTTGACACATTCAGCTCAAATGTACACAATTGCTGATTATGGCTGTCAAATCTAAACCAAACGTTGTGCACTCAAATCTTTTGCTGTATTTAGTTTATTTTGGCATCCGGATGATGATTCTAGCATGAAATTGCTTGGGCACCTGTTAATTTTTAAGATTTTGACACATTCAGCTCAAATGTACAATCATGCGCTAAAAACGCATTTAAAGCAATAAAAAGGTGATTATGGCTGTCAAACCTAAACCAAACGTTGTGCACTCAAATCTTTTGCTGTATTTAGTTTATTTTGGCATCCGGATGATGATTCTAGCATGAAATTGCTTGGGCACCTGTTAATTTTTAAGATTTTGACACATTCAGCTCAAATGTACACAATTGCTGATTATGGCTGTCAAATCTAAACCAAACGTTGTGCACTCAAATCTTTTGCGGTATTTAGTTTATTTTGGCATCCGGATGATGATTCTAGCATGAAATTGCTTGGGCACCTGTTAATTTTTAAGATTTTGACACATTCAGCTCAAATGTACAATCATGCGCTAAAAACGCATTTAAAGCAATAAAAAGGTGATTATGGCTGTCAAACCTAAACCAAACGTTGTGCACTCAAATCTTTTGCTGTATTTAGTTTATTTTGGCATCCGGATGATGATTCTAGCATGAAATTGCTTGGGCACCTGTTAATTTTTAAGATTTTGACACATTCAGCTCAAATGTACACAATTGCTGATTATGGCTGTCAAATCTAAACCAAACGTTGTGCACTCAAATCTTTTGCTGTATTTAGTTTATTTTGGCATCCGGATGATGATTCTAGCATGAAATTGCTTGGGCACCTGTTAATTTTTAAGATTTTGACACATTCAGCTCAAATGTACAATCATGCGCTAAAAACGCATTTAAAGCAATAAAAAGGTGATTATGGCTGTCAAATCTAAACCAAACGTTGTGCACTCAAATCTTTTGCTGTATTTAGTTTATTTTGGCATCCGGATGATGATTCTAGCATGAAATTGCTTGGGCACCTGTTAATTTTTAAGATTTTGACACATTCAGCTCAAATGTACAATCATGCGCTAAAAACGCATTTAAAGCAATAAAAAGGTGATTATGGCTGTCAAACCTAAACCAAACGTTGTGCACTCAAATCCTTTGCTGTATTTAGTTTATTTTGGCATCCGGATGATGATTCTAGCATGAAATTGCTTGGGCACCTGTTAATTTTTAAGATTTTGACACATTCAGCTCAAATGTACACAATTGCTGATTATGGCTGTCAAATCTAAACCAAACGTTGTGCACTCAAATCTTTTGCTGTATTTAGTTTATTTTGGCATCCGGATGATGATTCTAGCATGAAATTGCTTGGGCACCTGTTAATTTTTAAGATTTTGACACATTCAGCTCAAATGTACAATCATGCGCTAAAAACGCATTTAAAGCAATCAAAATGTGATTATGGCTGTCAAACCTAAACCAAACGTTGTGCACCTAAATCTTTTGCTGTATTTTGTTTATTTTGGCATCCGGATGATGATTCTAGCATGAAATTGCTTGGGCACCTGTTAATTTTTAAGATTTTGACACATTCAGCTCAAATGTACACAATTGCTGATTATGGCTGTCAAATCTAAACCAAACGTTGTGCACTCAAATCTTTTGCTGTATTTAGTTTATTTTGGCATCCGGATAATGATTCTAGCATGAAATTGCTTGGGCACCTGTTAATTTTTAAGATTTTGACACATTCAGCTCAAATGTACAATCATGCGCTAAAAACGCATTTAAAGCAATAGAAAGGTGATTATGGCTATCAAACCTAAACCAAACGTTGTGCACTCAAATCTTTTGCTGTATTTAGTTTATTTTGGCATCCGGATGATGATTCTAGCATGAAATTGCTTGGGCACCTGTTAATTTTTAAGATTTTGACACATTCAGCTCAAATGTACACAATTGCTGATTATGGCTGTCAAATCTAAACCAAACGTTGTGCACTCAAATCTTTTGCTCTATTTAGTTTATTTTGGCATCCGGATGATGATTCTAGCATGAAATTGCTTGGGCACCTGTTAATTTTTAAGATTTTGACACATTCAGCTCAAATGTACAATCATGCGCTAAAAACGCATTTAAAGCAATAAAAAGGTGATTATGGCTGTCAAACCTAAACCAAACGTTGTGCACTCAAATCTTTTGCTGTATTTAGTTTATTTTGGCATCCGGATGATGATTCTAGCATGAAATTGCTTGGGCACCTGTTAATTTTTAAGATTTTGACACATTCAGCTCAAATGTACACAATTGCTGATTATGGCTGTCAAATCTAAACCAAACGTTGTGCACTCAAATCTTTTGCTGTATTTAGTTTATTTTGGCATCCGGATGATGATTCTAGCATGAAATTGCTTGGGCACCTGTTAATTTTTAAGATTTTGACACATTCAGCTCAAATGTACACAATTGCTGATTATGGCTGTCAAATCTAAACCAAACGTTGTGCACTCAAATCTTTTGCTGTATTTAGTTTATTTTGGCATCCGGATGATGATTCTAGCATGAAATTGCTTGGGCACCTGTTAATTTTTAAGATTTTGACACATTCAGCTCAAATGTACAATCATGCGCTAAAAACGCATTTAAAGCAATAGAAAGGTGATTATGGCTGTCAAACCTAAACCAAACGTTGTGCACTCAAATCTTTTGCTGTATTTAGTTTATTTTGGCATCCGGATGATGATTCTAGCCTGAAATTGCTTGGGCACCTGTTAATTTTTAAGATTTTGACACATTCAGCTCAAATGTACACAATTGCTGATTATGGCTGTCAAATCTAAACCAAACGTTGTGCACTCAAATCTTTTGCTGTATTTAGTTTATTTTGGCATCCGGATGATGATTCTAGCATGAAATTGCTTGGGCACCTGTTAATTTTTAAGATTTTGACACATTCAGCTCAAATGTACAATCATGCGCTAAAAACGCATTTAAAGCAATAAAAAGGTGATTATGGCTGTCAAACCTAAACCAAACGTTGTGCACTCAAATCTTTTGCTGTATTTAGTTTATTTTGGCATCCGGATGATGATTCTAGCATGAAATTGCTTGGGCACCTGTTAATTTTTAAGATTTTGACACATTCAGCTCAAATGTACACAATTGCTGATTATGGCTGTCAAATCTAAACCAAACGTTGTGCACTCAAATCTTTTGCTGTATTTAGTTTATTTTGGCATCCGGATGATGATTCTAGCATGAAATTGCTTGGGCACCTGTTAATTTTTAAGATTTTGACACATTCAGCTCAAATGTACAATCATGCGCTAAAAACGCATTTAAAGCAATAAAAAGGTGATTATGGCTGTCAAACCTAAACCAAACGTTGTGCACTCAAATCTTTTGCTGTATTTAGTTTATTTTGGCATCCGGATGATGATTCTAGCATGAAATTGCTTGGGCACCTGTTAATTTTTAAGATTTTGACACATTCAGCTCAAATGTACACGATTGCTGATTATGGCTGTCAAATCTAAACCAAACGTTGTGCACTCAAATCTTTTGCTGTATTTAGTTTATTTTGGCATCCGGATGATGATTCTAGCATGAAATTGCTTGGGCACCTGTTAATTTTTAAGATTTTGACACATTCAGCTCAAATGTACAATCATGCGCTAAAAACGCATTTAAAGCAATAAAAAGGTGATTATGGCTGTCAAACCTAAACCAAACGTTGTGCACTCAAATCTTTTGCTGTATTTAGTTTATTTTGGCATCCGGATGATGATTCTAGCATGAAATTGCTTGGGCACCTGTTAATTTTTAAGATTTTGACACATTCAGCTCAAATGTACACAATTGCTGATTATGGCTGTCAAATCTAAACCAAACGTTGTGCACTCAAATCTTTTGCTGTATTTAGTTTATTTTGGCATCCGGATGATGATTCTAGCATGAAATTGCTTGGGCACCTGTTAATTTTTAAGATTTTGACACATTCAGCTCAAATGTACACACATTGCTGATTATGGCTGTCAAATCTAAACCAAACGTTGTGCACTCAAATCTTTTGCTGTATTTAGTTTATTTTGGCATCCGGATGATGATTCTAGCATGAAATTGCTTGGGCACCTGTTAATTTTTAAGATTTTGACACATTCAGCTCAAATGTACACAATTGCTGATTATGGCTGTCAAATCTAAACCAAACGTTGTGCACTCAAATCTTTTGCTGTATTTAGTTTATTTTGGCATCCGGATGATGATTCTAGCATGAAATTGCTTGGGCACCTGTTAATTTTTAAGATTTTGACACATTCAGCTCAAATGTACAATCATGCGCTAAAAACGCATTTAAAGCAATAAAAAGGTGATTATGGCTGTCAAACCTAAACCAAACGTTGTGCACTCAAATCTTTTGCTGTATTTAGTTTATTTTGGCATCCGGATGATGATTCTAGCATGAAATTGCTTGGGCACCTGTTAATTTTTAAGATTTTGACACATTCAGCTCAAATGTACACAATTGCTGATTATGGCTGTCAAATCTAAACCAAACGTTGTGCACTCAAATCTTTTGCTGTATTTAGTTTATTTTGGCATCCGGATGATGATTCTAGCATGAAATTGCTTGGGCACCTGTTAATTTTTAAGATTTTGACACATTCAGCTCAAATGTACAATCATGCGCTAAAAACGCATTTAAAGCAATAAAAAGGTGATTATGGCTGTCAAACCTAAACCAAACGTTGTGCACTCAAATCTTTTGCTGTATTTAGTTTATTTTGGCATCCGGATGATGATTCTAGCATGAAATTGCTTGGGCACCTGTTAATTTGTAAGATTTTGACACATTCAGCTCAAATGTACACAATTGCTGATTATGGCTGTCAAATCTAAACCAAACGTTGTGCACTCAAATCTTTTGCTGTATTTAGTTTATTTTGGCATCCGGATGATGATTCTAGCATGAAATTGCTTGGGCACCTGTTAATTTTTAAGATTTTGACACATTCAGCTCAAATGTACAATCATGCGCTAAAAACGCATTTAAAGCAATAGAAAGGTGATTATGGCTGTCAAACCTAAACCAAACGTTGTGCACTCAAATCTTTTGCTGTATTTAGTTTATTTTGGCATCCGGATGATGATTCTAGCATGAAATTGCTTGGGCACCTGTTAATTTTTAAGATTTTGACACATTCAGCTCAAATGTACACAATTGCTGATTATGGCTGTCAAATCTAAACCAAACGTTGTGCACTCAAATCTTTTGCTGTATTTAGTTTATTTTGGCATCCGGATGATGATTCTAGCATGAAATTGCTTGGGCACCTGTTAATTTTTAAGATTTTGACACATTCAGCTCAAATGTACAATCATGCGCTAAAAACGCATTTAAAGCAATAAAAAGGTGATTATGGCTGTCAAACCTAAACCAAACGTTGTGCACTCAAATCTTTTGCTGTATTTAGTTTATTTTGGCATCCGGATGATGATTCTAGCATGAAATTGCTTGGGCACCTGTTAATTTTTAAGATTTTGACACATTCAGCTCAAATGTACACAATTGCTGATTATGGCTGTCAAATCTAAACCAAACGTTGTGCACTCAAATCTTTTGCTGTATTTAGTTTATTTTGGCATCCGGATGATGATTCTAGCATGAAATTGCTTGGGCACCTGTTAATTTTTAAGATTTTGACACATTCAGCTCAAATGTACAATCATGCGCTAAAAACGCATTTAAAGCAATAAAAAGGTGATTATGGCTGTCAAACCTAAACCAAACGTTGTGCACTCAAATCTTTTGCTGTATTTAGTTTATTTTGGCATCCGGATGATGATTCTAGCATGAAATTGCTTGGGCACCTGTTAATTTTTAAGATTTTGACACATTCAGCTCAAATGTACACAATTGCTGATTATGGCTGTCAAATCTAAACCAAACGTTGTGCACTCAAATCTTTTGCTGTATTTAGTTTATTTTGGCATCCGGATGATGATTCTAGCATGAAATTGCTTGGGCACCTGTTAATTTTTAAGATTTTGACACATTCAGCTCAAATGTACAATCATGCGCTAAAAACGCATTTAAAGCAATAAAAAGGTGATTATGGCTGTCAAACCTAAACCAAACGTTGTGCACTCAAATCTTTTGCTGTATTTAGTTTATTTTGGCATCCGGATGATGATTCTAGCATGAAATTGCTTGGGCACCTGTTAATTTTTAAGATTTTGACACATTCAGCTCAAATGTACACAATTGCTGATTATGGCTGTCAAATCTAAACCAAACGTTGTGCACTCAAATCTTTTGCTGTATTTAGTTTATTTTGGCATCCGGATGATGATTCTAGCATGAAATTGCTTGGGCACCTGTTAATTTTTAAGATTTTGACACATTCAGCTCAAATGTACAATCATGCGCTAAAAACGCATTTAAAGCAATAAAAAGGTGATTATGGCTGTCAAACCTAAACCAAACGTTGTGCACTCAAATCTTTTGCTGTATTTAGTTTATTTTGGCATCCGGATGATGATTCTAGCATGAAATTGCTTGGGCACCTGTTAATTTGTAAGATTTTGACACATTCAGCTCAAATGTACACAATTGCTGATTATGGCTGTCAAATCTAAACCAAACGTTGTGCACTCAAATCTTTTGCTGTATTTAGTTTATTTTGGCATCCGGATGATGATTCTAGCATGAAATTGCTTGGGCACCTGTTAATTTTTAAGATTTTGACACATTCAGCTCAAATGTACAATCATGCGCTAAAAACGCATTTAAAGCAATAGAAAGGTGATTATGGCTGTCAAACCTAAACCAAACGTTGTGCACTCAAATCTTTTGCTGTATTTAGTTTATTTTGGCATCCGGATGATGATTCTAGCATGAAATTGCTTGGGCACCTGTTAATTTTTAAGATTTTGACACATTCAGCTCAAATGTACACAATTGCTGATTATGGCTGTCAAATCTAAACCAAACGTTGTGCACTCAAATCTTTTGCTGTATTTAGTTTATTTTGGCATCCGGATGATGATTCTAGCATGAAATTGCTTGGGCACCTGTTAATTTTTAAGATTTTGACACATTCAGCTCAAATGTACAATCATGCGCTAAAAACGCATTTAAAGCAATAAAAAGGTGATTATGGCTGTCAAACCTAAACCAAACGTTGTGCACTCAAATCTTTTGCTGTATTTAGTTTATTTTGGCATCCGGATGATGATTCTAGCATGAAATTGCTTGGGCACCTGTTAATTTTTAAGATTTTGACACATTCAGCTCAAATGTACACAATTGCTGATTATGGCTGTCAAATCTAAACCAAACGTTGTGCACTCAAATCTTTTGCTGTATTTAGTTTATTTTGGCATCCGGATGATGATTCTAGCATGAAATTGCTTGGGCACCTGTTAATTTTTAAGATTTTGACACATTCAGCTCAAATGTACAATCATGCGCTAAAAACGCATTTAAAGCAATAAAAAGGTGATTATGGCTGTCAAACCTAAACCAAACGTTGTGCACTCAAATCTTTTGCTGTATTTAGTTTATTTTGGCATCCGGATGATGATTCTAGCATGAAATTGCTTGGGCACCTGTTAATTTTTAAGATTTTGACACATTCAGCTCAAATGTACACAATTGCTGATTATGGCTGTCAAATCTAAACCAAACGTTGTGCACTCAAATCTTTTGCTGTATTTAGTTTATTTTGGCATCCGGATGATGATTCTAGCATGAAATTGCTTGGGCACCTGTTAATTTTTAAGATTTTGACACATTCAGCTCAAATGTACAATCATGCGCTAAAAACGCATTTAAAGCAATAAAAAGGTGATTATGGCTGTCAAATCTAAACCAAACGTTGTGCACTCAAATCTTTTGCTGTATTTAGTTTATTTTGGCATCCGGATGATGATTCTAGCATGAAATTGCTTGGGCACCTGTTAATTTTTAAGATTTTGACACATTCAGCTCAAATGTACACAATTGCTGATTATGGCTGTCAAATCTAAACCAAACGTTGTGCACTCAAATCTTTTGCTGTATTTAGTTTATTTTGGCATCCGGATGATGATTCTAGCATGAAATTGCTTGGGCACCTGTTAATTTTTAAGATTTTGACACATTCAGCTCAAATGTACACGATTGCTGATTATGACTGTCAAATCTAAACCAAACGTTGTGCACTC
Source organism: Festucalex cinctus (assembly GCF_051991245.1). Taxonomy (NCBI): domain Eukaryota; kingdom Metazoa; phylum Chordata; class Actinopteri; order Syngnathiformes; family Syngnathidae; genus Festucalex; species Festucalex cinctus. Next base: position 25,644 of record NW_027520512.1, read on the forward strand.
AAATCTTTTGCTGTATTTAGTTTATTTTGGCATCCGGATGATGATTCTAGCATGAAATTGCTTGGGCACCTGTTAATTTTTAAGATTTTGACACATTCAGCTCAAATGTACAATCATGCGCTAAAAACGCATTTAAAGCAATAAAAAGGTGATTATGGCTGTCAAACCTAAACCAAACGTTGTGCACTCAAATCTTTTGCTGTATTTAGTTTATTTTGGCATCCGGATGATGATTCTAGCATGAAATTGCTTGGGCACCTGTTAATGTTTAAGATTTTGACACATTCAGCTCAAATGTACACAATTGCTGATTATGGCTGTCAAATCTAAACCAAACGTTGTGCACTCAAATCTTTTGCTGTATTTAGTTTATTTTGGCATCCGGATGATGATTCTAGCATGAAATTGCTTGGGCACCTGTTAATTTTTAAGATTTTGACACATTCAGCTCAAATGTACAATCATGCGCTAAAAACGCATTTAAAGCAATAAAAAGGTGATTATGGCTGTCAAACCTAAACCAAACGTTGTGCACTCAAATCTTTTGCTGTATTTAGTTTATTTTGGCATCCGGATGATGATTCTAGCATGAAATTGCTTGGGCACCTGTTAATTTTTAAGATTTTGACACATTCAGCTCAAATGTACACAATTGCTGATTATGGCTGTCAAATCTAAACCAAACGTTGTGCACTCAAATCTTTTGCTGTATTTAGTTTATTTTGGCATCCGGATGATGATTCTAGCATGAAATTGCTTGGGCACCTGTTAATTTTTAAGATTTTGACACATTCAGCTCAAATGTACAATCATGCGCTAAAAACGCATTTAAAGCAATAGAAAGGTGATTATGGCTGTCAAACCTAAACCAAACGTTGTGCACTCAAATCTTTTGCTGTATTTAGTTTATTTTGGCATCCGGATGATGATTCTAGCATGAAATTGCTTGGGCACCTGTTAATTTTTAAGATTTTGACACATTCAGCTCAAATGTACACAATTGCTGATTATGGCTGTCAAATCTAAACCAAACGTTGTGCACTCAAATCTTTTGCTGTATTTAGTTTATTTTGGCATCCGGATGATGATTCTAGCATGAAATTGCTTGGGCACCTGTTAATTTTTAAGATTTTGACACATTCAGCTCAAATGTACAATCATGCGCTAAAAACGCATTTAAAGCAATAAAAAGGTGATTATGGCTGTCAAACCTAAACCAAACGTTGTGCACTCAAATCTTTTGCTGTATTTAGTTTATTTTGGCATCCGGATGATGATTCTAGCATGAAATTGCTTGGGCACCTGTTAATTTTTAAGATTTTGACACATTCAGCTCAAATGTACACAATTGCTGATTATGGCTGTCAAATCTAAACCAAACGTTGTGCACTCAAATCTTTTGCTGTATTTAGTTTATTTTGGCATCCGGATGATGATTCTAGCATGAAATTGCTTGGGCACCTGTTAATTTTTAAGATTTTGACACATTCAGCTCAAATGTACAATCATGCGCTAAAAACGCATTTAAAGCAATAAAAAGGTGATTATGGCTGTCAAATCTAAACCAAACGTTGTGCACTCAAATCTTTTGCTGTATTTAGTTTATTTTGGCATCCGGATGATGATTCTAGCATGAAATTGCTTGGGCACCTGTTAATTTTTAAGATTTTGACACATTCAGCTCAAATGTACACAATTGCTGATTATGGCTGTCAAATCTAAACCAAACGTTGTGCACTCAAATCTTTTGCTGTATTTAGTTTATTTTGGCATCCGGATGATGATTCTAGCATGAAATTGCTTGGGCACCTGTTAATTTTTAAGATTTTGACACATTCAGCTCAAATGTACACGATTGCTGATTATGACTGTCAAATCTAAACCAAACGTTGTGCACTCAAATCTTTTGCTGTATTTAGTTTATTTTGGCATCCGGATGATGATTCTAGCATGAAATTGCTTGGGCACCTGTTAATTTTTAAGATTTTGACACATTCAGCTCAAATGTACAATCATGCGCTAAAAACGCATTTAAAGCAATAAAAAGGTGATTATGGCTGTCAAACCTAAACCAAACGTTGTGCACTCAAATCTTTTGCTGTATTTAGTTTATTTTGGCATCCGGATGATGATTCTAGCATGAAATTGCTTGGGCACCTGTTAATGTTTAAGATTTTGACACATTCAGCTCAAATGTACACAATTGCTGATTATGGCTGTCAAATCTAAACCAAACGTTGTGCACTCAAATCTTTTGCTGTATTTAGTTTATTTTGGCATCCGGATGATGATTCTAGCATGAAATTGCTTGGGCACCTGTTAATTTTTAAGATTTTGACACATTCAGCTCAAATGTACAATCATGCGCTAAAAACGCATTTAAAGCAATAAAAAGGTGATTATGGCTGTCAAACCTAAACCAAACGTTGTGCACTCAAATCTTTTGCTGTATTTAGTTTATTTTGGCATCCGGATGATGATTCTAGCATGAAATTGCTTGGGCACCTGTTAATTTTTAAGATTTTGACACATTCAGCTCAAATGTACACAATTGCTGATTATGGCTGTCAAATCTAAACCAAACGTTGTGCACTCAAATCTTTTGCTGTATTTAGTTTATTTTGGCATCCGGATGATGATTCTAGCATGAAATTGCTTGGGCACCTGTTAATTTTTAAGATTTTGACACATTCAGCTCAAATGTACAATCATGCGCTAAAAACGCATTTAAAGCAATAGAAAGGTGATTATGGCTGTCAAACCTAAACCAAACGTTGTGCACTCAAATCTTTTGCTGTATTTAGTTTATTTTGGCATCCGGATGATGATTCTAGCATGAAATTGCTTGGGCACCTGTTAATTTTTAAGATTTTGACACATTCAGCTCAAATGTACACAATTGCTGATTATGGCTGTCAAATCTAAACCAAACGTTGTGCACTCAAATCTTTTGCTGTATTTAGTTTATTTTGGCATCCGGATGATGATTCTAGCATGAAATTGCTTGGGCACCTGTTAATTTTTAAGATTTTGACACATTCAGCTCAAATGTACAATCATGCGCTAAAAACGCATTTAAAGCAATAAAAAGGTGATTATGGCTGTCAAACCTAAACCAAACGTTGTGCACTCAAATCTTTTGCTGTATTTAGTTTATTTTGGCATCCGGATGATGATTCTAGCATGAAATTGCTTGGGCACCTGTTAATTTTTAAGATTTTGACACATTCAGCTCAAATGTACACAATTGCTGATTATGGCTGTCAAATCTAAACCAAACGTTGTGCACTCAAATCTTTTGCTGTATTTAGTTTATTTTGGCATCCGGATGATGATTCTAGCATGAAATTGCTTGGGCACCTGTTAATTTTTAAGATTTTGACACATTCAGCTCAAATGTACAATCATGCGCTAAAAACGCATTTAAAGCAATAAAAAGGTGATTATGGCTGTCAAACCTAAACCAAACGTTGTGCACTCAAATCTTTTGCTGTATTTAGTTTATTTTGGCATCCGGATGATGATTCTAGCATGAAATTGCTTGGGCACCTGTTAATTTTTAAGATTTTGACACATTCAGCTCAAATGTACACAATTGCTGATTATGGCTGTCAAATCTAAACCAAACGTTGTGCACTCAAATCTTTTGCTGTATTTAGTTTATTTTGGCATCCGGATGATGATTCTAGCATGAAATTGCTTGGGCACCTGTTAATTTTTAAGATTTTGACACATTCAGCTCAAATGTACAATCATGCGCTAAAAACGCATTTAAAGCAATAGAAAGGTGATTATGGCTGTCAAACCTAAACCAAACGTTGTGCACTCAAATCTTTTGCTGTATTTAGTTTATTTTGGCATCCGGATGATGATTCTAGCATGAAATTGCTTGGGCACCTGTTAATTTTTAAGATTTTGACACATTCAGCTCAAATGTACACAATTGCTGATTATGGCTGTCAAATCTAAACCAAACGTTGTGCACTCAAATCTTTTGCTGTATTTAGTTTATTTTGGCATCCGGATGATGATTCTAGCATGAAATTGCTTGGGCACCTGTTAATTTTTAAGATTTTGACACATTCAGCTCAAATGTACAATCATGCGCTAAAAACGCATTTAAAGCAATAAAAAGGTGATTATGGCTGTCAAACCTAAACCAAACGTTGTGCACTCAAATCTTTTGCTGTATTTAGTTTATTTTGGCATCCGGATGATGATTCTAGCATGAAATTGCTTGGGCACCTGTTAATTTTTAAGATTTTGACACATTCAGCTCAAATGTACACAATTGCTGATTATGGCTGTCAAATCTAAACCAAACGTTGTGCACTCAAATCTTTTGCTGTATTTAGTTTATTTTGGCATCCGGATGATGATTCTAGCATGAAATTGCTTGGGCACCTGTTAATTTTTAAGATTTTGACACATTCAGCTCAAATGTACAATCATGCGCTAAAAACGCATTTAAAGCAATAAAAAGGTGATTATGGCTGTCAAACCTAAACCAAACGTTGTGCACTCAAATCTTTTGCTGTATTTAGTTTATTTTGGCATCCGGATGATGATTCTAGCATGAAATTGCTTGGGCACCTGTTAATTTTTAAGATTTTGACACATTCAGCTCAAATGTACACAATTGCTGATTATGGCTGTCAAATCTAAACCAAACGTTGTGCACTCAAATCTTTTGCTGTATTTAGTTTATTTTGGCATCCGGATGATGATTCTAGCATGAAATTGCTTGGGCACCTGTTAATTTTTAAGATTTTGACACATTCAGCTCAAATGTACAATCATGCGCTAAAAACGCATTTAAAGCAATAAAAAGGTGATTATGGCTGTCAAACCTAAACCAAACGTTGTGCACTCAAATCTTTTGCTGTATTTAGTTTATTTTGGCATCCGGATGATGATTCTAGCATGAAATTGCTTGGGCACCTGTTAATTTTTAAGATTTTGACACATTCAGCTCAAATGTACACAATTGCTGATTATGGCTGTCAAATCTAAACCAAACGTTGTGCACTCAAATCTTTTGCTGTATTTAGTTTATTTTGGCATCCGGATGATGATTCTAGCATGAAATTGCTTGGGCACCTGTTAATTTTTAAGATTTTGACACATTCAGCTCAAATGTACAATCATGCGCTAAAAACGCATTTAAAGCAATAAAAAGGTGATTATGGCTGTCAAACCTAAACCAAACGTTGTGCACTCAAATCTTTTGCTGTATTTAGTTTATTTTGGCATCCGGATGATGATTCTAGCATGAAATTGCTTGGGCACCTGTTAATTTTTAAGATTTTGACACATTCAGCTCAAATGTACACAATTGCTGATTATGGCTGTCAAATCTAAACCAAACGTTGTGCACTCAAATCTTTTGCTGTATTTAGTTTATTTTGGCATCCGGATGATGATTCTAGCATGAAATTGCTTGGGCACCTGTTAATTTTTAAGATTTTGACACATTCAGCTCAAATGTACAATCATGCGCTAAAAACGCATTTAAAGCAATAAAAAGGTGATTATGGCTGTCAAACCTAAACCAAACGTTGTGCACTCAAATCTTTTGCTGTATTTAGTTTATTTTGGCATCCGGATGATGATTCTAGCATGAAATTGCTTGGGCACCTGTTAATTTTTAAGATTTTGACACATTCAGCTCAAATGTACACAATTGCTGATTATGGCTGTCAAATCTAAACCAAACGTTGTGCACTCAAATCTTTTGCTGTATTTAGTTTATTTTGGCATCCGGATGATGATTCTAGCATGAAATTGCTTGGGCACCTGTTAATTTTTAAGATTTTGACACATTCAGCTCAAATGTACAATCATGCGCTAAAAACGCATTTAAAGCAATAAAAAGGTGATTATGGCTGTCAAACCTAAACCAAACGTTGTGCACTCAAATCTTTTGCTGTATTTAGTTTATTTTGGCATCCGGATGATGATTCTAGCATGAAATTGCTTGGGCACCTGTTAATTTGTAAGATTTTGACACATTCAGCTCAAATGTACACAATTGCTGATTATGGCTGTCAAATCTAAACCAAACGTTGTGCACTCAAATCTTTTGCTGTATTTAGTTTATTTTGGCATCCGGATGATGATTCTAGCATGAAATTGCTTGGGCACCTGTTAATTTTTAAGATTTTGACACATTCAGCTCAAATGTACAATCATGCGCTAAAAACGCATTTAAAGCAATAGAAAGGTGATTATGGCTGTCAAACCTAAACCAAACGTTGTGCACTCAAATCTTTTGCTGTATTTAGTTTATTTTGGCATCCGGATGATGATTCTAGCATGAAATTGCTTGGGCACCTGTTAATTTTTAAGATTTTGACACATTCAGCTCAAATGTACACAATTGCTGATTATGGCTGTCAAATCTAAACCAAACGTTGTGCACTCAAATCTTTTGCTGTATTTAGTTTATTTTGGCATCCGGATGATGATTCTAGCATGAAATTGCTTGGGCACCTGTTAATTTTTAAGATTTTGACACATTCAGCTCAAATGTACAATCATGCGCTAAAAACGCATTTAAAGCAATAAAAAGGTGATTATGGCTGTCAAACCTAAACCAAACGTTGTGCACTCAAATCTTTTGCTGTATTTAGTTTATTTTGGCATCCGGATGATGATTCTAGCATGAAATTGCTTGGGCACCTGTTAATTTTTAAGATTTTGACACATTCAGCTCAAATGTACACAATTGCTGATTATGGCTGTCAAATCTAAACCAAACGTTGTGCACTCAAATCTTTTGCTGTATTTAGTTTATTTTGGCATCCGGATGATGATTCTAGCATGAAATTGCTTGGGCACCTGTTAATTTTTAAGATTTTGACACATTCAGCTCAAATGTACAATCATGCGCTAAAAACGCATTTAAAGCAATAAAAAGGTGATTATGGCTGTCAAACCTAAACCAAACGTTGTGCACTCAAATCTTTTGCTGTATTTAGTTTATTTTGGCATCCGGATGATGATTCTAGCATGAAATTGCTTGGGCACCTGTTAATTTTTAAGATTTTGACACATTCAGCTCAAATGTACACAATTGCTGATTATGGCTGTCAAATCTAAACCAAACGTTGTGCACTCAAATCTTTTGCTGTATTTAGTTTATTTTGGCATCCGGATGATGATTCTAGCATGAAATTGCTTGGGCACCTGTTAATTTTTAAGATTTTGACACATTCAGCTCAAATGTACAATCATGCGCTAAAAACGCATTTAAAGCAATAAAAAGGTGATTATGGCTGTCAAATCTAAACCAAACGTTGTGCACTCAAATCTTTTGCTGTATTTAGTTTATTTTGGCATCCGGATGATGATTCTAGCATGAAATTGCTTGGGCACCTGTTAATTTTTAAGATTTTGACACATTCAGCTCAAATGTACACAATTGCTGATTATGGCTGTCAAATCTAAACCAAACGTTGTGCACTCAAATCTTTTGCTGTATTTAGTTTATTTTGGCATCCGGATGATGATTCTAGCATGAAATTGCTTGGGCACCTGTTAATTTTTAAGATTTTGACACATTCAGCTCAAATGTACACGATTGCTGATTATGACTGTCAAATCTAAACCAAACGTTGTGCACTCAAATCTTTTGCTGTATTTAGTTTATTTTGGCATCCGGATGATGATTCTAGCATGAAATTGCTTGGGCACCTGTTAATTTTTAAGATTTTGACACATTCAGCTCAAATGTACAATCATGCGCTAAAAACGCATTTAAAGCAATAAAAAGGTGATTATGGCTGTCAAACCTAAACCAAACGTTGTGCACTCAAATCTTTTGCTGTATTTAGTTTATTTTGGCATCCGGATGATGATTCTAGCATGAAATTGCTTGGGCACCTGTTAATGTTTAAGATTTTGACACATTCAGCTCAAATGTACACAATTGCTGATTATGGCTGTCAAATCTAAACCAAACGTTGTGCACTCAAATCTTTTGCTGTATTTAGTTTATTTTGGCATCCGGATGATGATTCTAGCATGAAATTGCTTGGGCACCTGTTAATTTTTAAGATTTTGACACATTCAGCTCAAATGTACAATCATGCGCTAAAAACGCATTTAAAGCAATAAAAAGGTGATTATGGCTGTCAAACCTAAACCAAACGTTGTGCACTCAAATCTTTTGCTGTATTTAGTTTATTTTGGCATCCGGATGATGATTCTAGCATGAAATTGCTTGGGCACCTGTTAATTTTTAAGATTTTGACACATTCAGCTCAAATGTACACAATTGCTGATTATGGCTGTCAAATCTAAACCAAACGTTGTGCACTCAAATCTTTTGCTGTATTTAGTTTATTTTGGCATCCGGATGATGATTCTAGCATGAAATTGCTTGGGCACCTGTTAATTTTTAAGATTTTGACACATTCAGCTCAAATGTACAATCATGCGCTAAAAACGCATTTAAAGCAATAGAAAGGTGATTATGGCTGTCAAACCTAAACCAAACGTTGTGCACTCAAATCTTTTGCTGTATTTAGTTTATTTTGGCATCCGGATGATGATTCTAGCATGAAATTGCTTGGGCACCTGTTAATTTTTAAGATTTTGACACATTCAGCTCAAATGTACACAATTGCTGATTATGGCTGTCAAATCTAAACCAAACGTTGTGCACTCAAATCTTTTGCTGTATTTAGTTTATTTTGGCATCCGGATGATGATTCTAGCATGAAATTGCTTGGGCACCTGTTAATTTTTAAGATTTTGACACATTCAGCTCAAATGTACAATCATGCGCTAAAAACGCATTTAAAGCAATAAAAAGGTGATTATGGCTGTCAAACCTAAACCAAACGTTGTGCACTCAAATCTTTTGCTGTATTTAGTTTATTTTGGCATCCGGATGATGATTCTAGCATGAAATTGCTTGGGCACCTGTTAATTTTTAAGATTTTGACACATTCAGCTCAAATGTACACAATTGCTGATTATGGCTGTCAAATCTAAACCAAACGTTGTGCACTCAAATCTTTTGCTGTATTTAGTTTATTTTGGCATCCGGATGATGATTCTAGCATGAAATTGCTTGGGCACCTGTTAATTTTTAAGATTTTGACACATTCAGCTCAAATGTACAATCATGCGCTAAAAACGCATTTAAAGCAATAAAAAGGTGATTATGGCTGTCAAATCTAAACCAAACGTTGTGCACTCAAATCTTTTGCTGTATTTAGTTTATTTTGGCATCCGGATGATGATTCTAGCATGAAATTGCTTGGGCACCTGTTAATTTTTAAGATTTTGACACATTCAGCTCAAATGTACACAATTGCTGATTATGGCTGTCAAATCTAAACCAAACGTTGTGCACTCAAATCTTTTGCTGTATTTAGTTTATTTTGGCATCCGGATGATGATTCTAGCATGAAATTGCTTGGGCACCTGTTAATTTTTAAGATTTTGACACATTCAGCTCAAATGTACACGATTGCTGATTATGACTGTCAAATCTAAACCAAACGTTGTGCACTCAAATCTTTTGCTGTATTTAGTTTATTTTGGCATCCGGATGATGATTCTAGCATGAAATTGCTTGGGCACCTGTTAATTTTTAAGATTTTGACACATTCAGCTCAAATGTACAATCATGCGCTAAAAACGCATTTAAAGCAATAAAAGGTGATTATGGCTGTCAAACCTAAACCAAACGTTGTGCACTCAAATCTTTTGCTGTATTTAGTTTATTTTGGCATCCGGATGATGATTCTAGCATGAAATTGCTTGGGCACCTGTTAATGTTTAAGATTTTGACACATTCAGCTCAAATGTACACAATTGCTGATTATGGCTGTCAAATCTAAACCAAACGTTGTGCACTCAAATCTTTTGCTGTATTTAGTTTATTTTGGCATCCGGATGATGATTCTAGCATGAAATTGCTTGGGCACCTGTTAATTTTTAAGATTTTGACACATTCAGCTCAAATGTACAATCATGCGCTAAAAACGCATTTAAAGCAATAAAAAGGTGATTATGGCTGTCAAACCTAAACCAAACGTTGTGCACTCAAATCTTTTGCTGTATTTAGTTTATTTTGGCATCCGGATGATGATTCTAGCATGAAATTGCTTGGGCACCTGTTAATTTTTAAGATTTTGACACATTCAGCTCAAATGTACACAATTGCTGATTATGGCTGTCAAATCTAAACCAAACGTTGTGCACTCAAATCTTTTGCTGTATTTAGTTTATTTTGGCATCCGGATGATGATTCTAGCATGAAATTGCTTGGGCACCTGTTAATTTTTAAGATTTTGACACATTCAGCTCAAATGTACAATCATGCGCTAAAAACGCATTTAAAGCAATAGAAAGGTGATTATGGCTGTCAAACCTAAACCAAACGTTGTGCACTCAAATCTTTTGCTGTATTTAGTTTATTTTGGCATCCGGATGATGATTCTAGCATGAAATTGCTTGGGCACCTGTTAATTTTTAAGATTTTGACACATTCAGCTCAAATGTACACAATTGCTGATTATGGCTGTCAAATCTAAACCAAACGTTGTGCACTCAAATCTTTTGCTGTATTTAGTTTATTTTGGCATCCGGATGATGATTCTAGCATGAAATTGCTTGGGCACCTGTTAATTTTTAAGATTTTGACACATTCAGCTCAAATGTACAATCATGCGCTAAAAACGCATTTAAAGCAATAAAAGGTGATTATGGCTGTCAAACCTAAACCAAACGTTGTGCACTCAAATCTTTTGCTGTATTTAGTTTATTTTGGCATCCGGATGATGATTCTAGCATGAAATTGCTTGGGCACCTGTTAATTTTTAAGATTTTGACACATTCAGCTCAAATGTACACAATTGCTGATTATGGCTGTCAAATCTAAACCAAACGTTGTGCACTCAAATCTTTTGCTGTATTTAGTTTATTTTGGCATCCGGATGATGATTCTAGCATGAAATTGCTTGGGCACCTGTTAATTTTTAAGATTTTGACACATTCAGCTCAAATGTACAATCATGCGCTAAAAACGCATTTAAAGCAATAAAAGGTGATTATGGCTGTCAAACCTAAACCAAACGTTGTGCACTCAAATCTTTTGCTGTATTTAGTTTATTTTGGCATCCGGATGATGATTCTAGCATGAAATTGCTTGGGCACCTGTTAATTTTTAAGATTTTGACACATTCAGCTCAAATGTACACAATTGCTGATTATGGCTGTCAAATCTAAACCAAACGTTGTGCACTCAAATCTTTTGCTGTATTTAGTTTATTTTGGCATCCGGATGATGATTCTAGCATGAAATTGCTTGGGCACCTGTTAATTTTTAAGATTTTGACACATTCAGCTCAAATGTACAATCATGCGCTAAAAACGCATTTAAAGCAATAAAAAGGTGATTATGGCTGTCAAACCTAAACCAAACGTTGTGCACTCAAATCTTTTGCTGTATTTAGTTTATTTTGGCATCCGGATGATGATTCTAGCATGAAATTGCTTGGGCACCTGTTAATTTTTAAGATTTTGACACATTCAGCTCAAATGTACACAATTGCTGATTATGGCTGTCAAATCTAAACCAAACGTTGTGCACTCAAATCTTTTGCTGTATTTAGTTTATTTTGGCATCCGGATGATGATTCTAGCATGAAATTGCTTGGGCACCTGTTAATTTTTAAGATTTTGACACATTCAGCTCAAATGTACAATCATGCGCTAAAAACGCATTTAAAGCAATAAAAAGGTGATTATGGCTGTCAAACCTAAACCAAACGTTGTGCACTCAAATCTTTTGCTGTATTTAGTTTATTTTGGCATCCGGATGATGATTCTAGCATGAAATTGCTTGGGCACCTGTTAATTTTTAAGATTTTGACACATTCAGCTCAAATGTACACAATTGCTGATTATGGCTGTCAAATCTAAACCAAACGTTGTGCACTCAAATCTTTTGCTGTATTTAGTTTATTTTGGCATCCGGATGATGATTCTAGCATGAAATTGCTTGGGCACCTGTTAATTTTTAAGATTTTGACACATTCAGCTCAAATGTACAATCATGCGCTAAAAACGCATTTAAAGCAATAAAAAGGTGATTATGGCTGTCAAACCTAAACCAAACGTTGTGCACTCAAATCTTTTGCTGTATTTAGTTTATTTTGGCATCCGGATGATGATTCTAGCATGAAATTGCTTGGGCACCTGTTAATTTTTAAGATTTTGACACATTCAGCTCAAATGTACACAATTGCTGATTATGGCTGTCAAATCTAAACCAAACGTTGTGCACTCAAATCTTTTGCTGTATTTAGTTTATTTTGGCATCCGGATGATGATTCTAGCATGAAATTGCTTGGGCACCTGTTAATTTTTAAGATTTTGACACATTCAGCTCAAATGTACAATCATGCGCTAAAAACGCATTTAAAGCAATAAAAAGGTGATTATGGCTGTCAAACCTAAACCAAACGTTGTGCACTCAAATCTTTTGCTGTATTTAGTTTATTTTGGCATCCGGATGATGATTCTAGCATGAAATTGCTTGGGCACCTGTTAATTTTTAAGATTTTGACACATTCAGCTCAAATGTACACATTGCTGATTATGGCTGTCAA
>NW_027520513.1:0-38226 GCF_051991245.1 Festucalex cinctus
ATTCTAGCATGAAATTGCTTGGGCACCTGTTAATTTTTAAGATTTTGACACATTCAGCTCAAATGTACACAATTGCTGATTATGGCTGTCAAATCTAAACCAAACGTTGTGCACTCAAATCTTTTGCTGTATTTAGTTTATTTTGGCATCCGGATGATGATTCTAGCATGAAATTGCTTGGGCACCTGTTAATTTTTAAGATTTTGACACATTCAGCTCAAATGTACACAATTGCTGATTATGGCTGTCAAATCTAAACCAAACGTTGTGCACTCAAATCTTTTGCTGTATTTAGTTTATTTTGGCATCCGGATGATGATTCTAGCATGAAATTGCTTGGGCACCTGTTAATTTTTAAGATTTTGACACATTCAGCTCAAATGTACAATCATGCGCTAAAAACGCATTTAAAGCAATAAAAGGTGATTATGGCTGTCAAACCTAAACCAAACGTTGTGCACTCAAATCTTTTGCTGTATTTAGTTTATTTTGGCATCCGGATGATGATTCTAGCATGAAATTGCTTGGGCACCTGTTAATTTTTAAGATTTTGACACATTCAGCTCAAATGTACACAATTGCTGATTATGGCTGTCAAATCTAAACCAAACGTTGTGCACTCAAATCTTTTGCTGTATTTAGTTTATTTTGGCATCCGGATGATGATTCTAGCATGAAATTGCTTGGGCACCTGTTAATTTTTAAGATTTTGACACATTCAGCTCAAATGTACAATCATGCGCTAAAAACGCATTTAAAGCAATAAAAGGTGATTATGGCTGTCAAACCTAAACCAAACGTTGTGCACTCAAATCTTTTGCTGTATTTAGTTTATTTTGGCATCCGGATGATGATTCTAGCATGAAATTGCTTGGGCACCTGTTAATTTTTAAGATTTTGACACATTCAGCTCAAATGTACACAATTGCTGATTATGGCTGTCAAATCTAAACCAAACGTTGTGCACTCAAATCTTTTGCTGTATTTAGTTTATTTTGGCATCCGGATGATGATTCTAGCATGAAATTGCTTGGGCACCTGTTAATTTTTAAGATTTTGACACATTCAGCTCAAATGTACCACAATTGCATGATTATGGCTGTCAATCTAAACCAAACGTTGTGCACTCAAATCTTTTGCTGTATTTAGTTTATTTTGGCATCCGGATGATGATTCTAGCATGAAATTGCTTGGGCACCTGTTAATTTTTAAGATTTTGACACATTCACTCAAATGTACACAATTGCTGATTATGGCTGTCAAATCTAAACCAAACGTTGTGCACTCAAATCTTTTGCTGTATTTAGTTTATTTTGGCATCCGGATGATGATTCTAGCATGAAATTGCTTGGGCACCTGTTAATTTTAAGATTTTGACACATTCAGCTCAATGTACAATCATGCGCTAAAAACGCATTTAAAGCAATAAAAAGGTGATTATGGCTGTCAAACCTAAACCAAACGTTGTGCACTCAAATCTTTTGCTGTATTTAGTTTATTTTGGCATCCGGATGATGATTCTAGCATGAAATTGCTTGGGCACCTGTTAATTTTTAAGATTTTGACACATTCAGCTCAAATGTACACAATTGCTGATTATGGCTGTCAAATCTAAACCAAACGTTGTGCACTCAAATCTTTTGCTGTATTTAGTTTATTTTGGCATCCGGATGATGATTCTAGCATGAAATTGCTTGGGCACCTGTTAATTTTTAAGATTTTGACACATTCAGCTCAAATGTACAATCATGCGCTAAAAACGCATTTAAAGCAATAAAAAGGTGATTATGGCTGTCAAACCTAAACCAAACGTTGTGCACTCAAATCTTTTGCTGTATTTAGTTTATTTTGGCATCCGGATGATGATTCTAGCATGAAATTGCTTGGGCACCTGTTAATTTTTAAGATTTTGACACATTCAGCTCAAATGTACACAATTGCTGATTATGGCTGTCAAATCTAAACCAAACGTTGTGCACTCAAATCTTTTGCTGTATTTAGTTTATTTTGGCATCCGGATGATGATTCTAGCATGAAATTGCTTGGGCACCTGTTAATTTTTAAGATTTTGACACATTCAGCTCAAATGTACAATCATGCGCTACAAACGCATTTAAAGCAATAAAAAGGTGATTATGGCTGTCAAACCAAAACCAAACGTTGTGCACTCAAATCTTTTGCTGTATTTAGTTTATTTTGGCATCCGGATGATGATTCTAGCATGAAATTGCTTGGGCACCTGTTAATTTTTAAGATTTTGACACATTCAGCTCAAATGTACACAATTGCTGATTATGGCTGTCAAATCTAAACCAAACGTTGTGCACTCAAATCTTTTGCTGTATTTAGTTTATTTTGGCATCCGGATGATGATTCTAGCATGAAATTGCTTGGGCACCTGTTAATTTTTAAGATTTTGACACATTCAGCTCAAATGTACAATCATGCGCTAAAAACGCATTTAAAGCAATAAAAAGGTGATTATGGCTGTCAAACCTAAACCAAACGTTGTGCACTCAAATCTTTTGCTGTATTTAGTTTATTTTGGCATCCGGATGATGATTCTGGCATGAAATTGCTTGGGCACCTGTTAATTTTTAAGATTTTGACACATTCAGCTCAAATGTACACAATTGCTGATTATGGCTGTCAAATCTAAACCAAACGTTGTGCACTCAAATCTTTTGCTGTATTTAGTTTATTTTGGCATCCGGATGATGATTCTAGCATGAAATTGCTTGGGCACCTGTTAATTTTTAAGATTTTGACACATTCAGCTCAAATGTACAATCATGCGCTAAAAACGCATTTAAAGCAATAAAAAGGTGATTATGGCTGTCAAACCTAAACCAAACGTTGTGCACTCAAATCTTTTGCTGTATTTAGTTTATTTTGGCATCCGGATGATGATTCTAGCATGAAATTGCTTGGGCACCTGTTAATTTTTAAGATTTTGACACATTCAGCTCAAATGTACACAATTGCTGATTATGGCTGTCAAATCTAAACCAAACGTTGTGCACTCAAATCTTTTGCTGTATTTAGTTTATTTTGGCATCCGGATGATGATTCTAGCATGAAATTGCTTGGGCACCTGTTAATTTTTAAGATTTTGACACATTCAGCTCAAATGTACAATCATGCGCTAAAAACGCATTTAAAGCAATAAAAAGGTGATTATGGCTGTCAAACCTAAACCAAACGTTGTGCACTCAAATCTTTTGCTGTATTTAGTTTATTTTGGCATCCGGATGATGATTCTAGCATGAAATTGCTTGGGCACCTGTTAATTTTTAAGATTTTGACACATTCAGCTCAAATGTACACAATTGCTGATTATGGCTGTCAAATCTAAACCAAACGTTGTGCACTCAAATCTTTTGCTGTATTTAGTTTATTTTGGCATCCGGATGATGATTCTAGCATGAAATTGCTTGGGCACCTGTTAATTTTTAAGATTTTGACACATTCAGCTCAAATGTACAATCATGCGCTAAAAACGCATTTAAAGCAATAAAAGGTGATTATGGCTGTCAAACCAAAACCAAACGTTGTGCACTCAAATCTTTTGCTGTATTTAGTTTATTTTGGCATCCGGATGATGATTCTAGCATGAAATTGCTTGGGCACCTGTTAATTTTTAAGATTTTGACACATTCAGCTCAAATGTACACAATTGCTGATTATGGCTGTCAAATCTAAACCAAACGTTGTGCACTCAAATCTTTTGCTGTATTTAGTTTATTTTGGCATCCGGATGATGATTCTAGCATGAAATTGCTTGGGCACCTGTTAATTTTTAAGATTTTGACACATTCAGCTCAAATGTACAATCATGCGCTAAAAACGCATTTAAAGCAATAAAAAGGTGATTATGGCTGTCAAACCTAAACCAAACGTTGTGCACTCAAATCTTTTGCTGTATTTAGTTTATTTTGGCATCCGGATGATGATTCTAGCATGAAATTGCTTGGGCACCTGTTAATTTTTAAGATTTTGACACATTCAGCTCAAATGTACACAATTGCTGATTATGGCTGTCAAATCTAAACCAAACGTTGTGCACTCAAATCTTTTGCTGTATTTAGTTTATTTTGGCATCCGGATGATGATTCTAGCATGAAATTGCTTGGGCACCTGTTAATTTTTAAGATTTTGACACATTCAGCTCAAATGTACAATCATGCGCTAAAAACGCATTTAAAGCAATAAAAAGGTGATTATGGCTGTCAAACCTAAACCAAACGTTGTGCACTCAAATCTTTTGCTGTATTTAGTTTATTTTGGCATCCGGATGATGATTCTAGCATGAAATTGCTTGGGCACCTGTTAATTTTTAAGATTTTGACACATTCAGCTCAAATGTACACAATTGCTGATTATGGCTGTCAAATCTAAACCAAACGTTGTGCACTCAAATCTTTTGCTGTATTTAGTTTATTTTGGCATCCGGATGATGATTCTAGCATGAAATTGCTTGGGCACCTGTTAATTTTTAAGATTTTGACACATTCAGCTCAAATGTACACAATTGCTGATTATGGCTGTCAAATCTAAACCAAACGTTGTGCACTCAAATCTTTTGCTGTATTTAGTTTATTTTGGCATCCGGATGATGATTCTAGCATGAAATTGCTTGGGCACCTGTTAATTTTTAAGATTTTGACACATTCAGCTCAAATGTACAATC
This sequence comes from Festucalex cinctus, assembly GCF_051991245.1. Lineage (NCBI taxonomy): Eukaryota > Metazoa > Chordata > Actinopteri > Syngnathiformes > Syngnathidae > Festucalex > Festucalex cinctus. The sequence continues at coordinate 4,691 of NW_027520513.1, forward strand.
ATGCGCTAAAAACGCATTTAAAGCAATAAAAAGGTGATTATGGCTGTCAAACCTAAACCAAACGTTGTGCACTCAAATCTTTTGCTGTATTTAGTTTATTTTGGCATCCGGATGATGATTCTAGCATGAAATTGCTTGGGCACCTGTTAATTTTTAAGATTTTGACACATTCAGCTCAAATGTACACAATTGCTGATTATGGCTGTCAAATCTAAACCAAACGTTGTGCACTCAAATCTTTTGCTGTATTTAGTTTATTTTGGCATCCGGATGATGATTCTAGCATGAAATTGCTTGGGCACCTGTTAATTTTTAAGATTTTGACACATTCAGCTCAAATGTACAATCATGCGCTAAAAACGCATTTAAAGCAATAAAAAGGTGATTATGGCTGTCAAACCTAAACCAAACGTTGTGCACTCAAATCTTTTGCTGTATTTAGTTTATTTTGGCATCCGGATGATGATTCTAGCATGAAATTGCTTGGGCACCTGTTAATTTTTAAGATTTTGACACATTCAGCTCAAATGTACACAATTGCTGATTATGGCTGTCAAATCTAAACCAAACGTTGTGCACTCAAATCTTTTGCTGTATTTAGTTTATTTTGGCATCCGGATGATGATTCTAGCATGAAATTGCTTGGGCACCTGTTAATTTTTAAGATTTTGACACATTCAGCTCAAATGTACAATCATGCGCTACAAACGCATTTAAAGCAATAAAAAGGTGATTATGGCTGTCAAACCAAAACCAAACGTTGTGCACTCAAATCTTTTGCTGTATTTAGTTTATTTTGGCATCCGGATGATGATTCTAGCATGAAATTGCTTGGGCACCTGTTAATTTTTAAGATTTTGACACATTCAGCTCAAATGTACACAATTGCTGATTATGGCTGTCAAATCTAAACCAAACGTTGTGCACTCAAATCTTTTGCTGTATTTAGTTTATTTTGGCATCCGGATGATGATTCTAGCATGAAATTGCTTGGGCACCTGTTAATTTTTAAGATTTTGACACATTCAGCTCAAATGTACAATCATGCGCTAAAAACGCATTTAAAGCAATAAAAAGGTGATTATGGCTGTCAAACCTAAACCAAACGTTGTGCACTCAAATCTTTTGCTGTATTTAGTTTATTTTGGCATCCGGATGATGATTCTAGCATGAAATTGCTTGGGCACCTGTTAATTTTTAAGATTTTGACACATTCAGCTCAAATGTACACTTGCTGATTATGGCTGTCAAATCTAAACCAAACGTTGTGCACTCAAATCTTTTGCTGTATTTAGTTTATTTTGGCATCCGGATGATGATTCTAGCATGAAATTGCTTGGGCACCTGTTAATTTTTAAGATTTTGACACATTCAGCTCAAATGTACAATCATGCGCTAAAAACGCATTTAAAGCAATAAAAAGGTGATTATGGCTGTCAAACCTAAACCAAACGTTGTGCACTCAAATCTTTTGCTGTATTTAGTTTATTTTGGCATCCGGATGATGATTCTAGCATGAAATTGCTTGGGCACCTGTTAATTTTTAAGATTTTGACACATTCAGCTCAAATGTACACAATTGCTGATTATGGCTGTCAAATCTAAACCAAACGTTGTGCACTCAAATCTTTTGCTGTATTTAGTTTATTTTGGCATCCGGATGATGATTCTAGCATGAAATTGCTTGGGCACCTGTTAATTTTTAAGATTTTGACACATTCAGCTCAAATGTACACAATTGCTGATTATGGCTGTCAAATCTAAACCAAACGTTGTGCACTCAAATCTTTTGCTGTATTTAGTTTATTTTGGCATCCGGATGATGATTCTAGCATGAAATTGCTTGGGCACCTGTTAATTTTTAAGATTTTGACACATTCAGCTCAAATGTACAATCATGCGCTAAAAACGCATTTAAAGCAATAAAAAGGTGATTATGGCTGTCAAACCTAAACCAAACGTTGTGCACTCAAATCTTTTGCTGTATTTAGTTTATTTTGGCATCCGGATGATGATTCTAGCATGAAATTGCTTGGGCACCTGTTAATTTTTAAGATTTTGACACATTCAGCTCAAATGTACACAATTGCTGATTATGGCTGTCAAATCTAAACCAAACGTTGTGCACTCAAATCTTTTGCTGTATTTAGTTTATTTTGGCATCCGGATGATGATTCTAGCATGAAATTGCTTGGGCACCTGTTAATTTTTAAGATTTTGACACATTCAGCTCAAATGTACACAATTGCTGATTATGGCTGTCAAATCTAAACCAAACGTTGTGCACTCAAATCTTTTGCTGTATTTAGTTTATTTTGGCATCCGGATGATGATTCTAGCATGAAATTGCTTGGGCACCTGTTAATTTTTAAGATTTTGACACATTCAGCTCAAATGTACAATCATGCGCTAAAAACGCATTTAAAGCAATAAAAAGGTGATTATGGCTGTCAAACCTAAACCAAACGTTGTGCACTCAAATCTTTTGCTGTATTTAGTTTATTTTGGCATCCGGATGATGATTCTAGCATGAAATTGCTTGGGCACCTGTTAATTTTTAAGATTTTGACACATTCAGCTCAAATGTACACAATTGCTGATTATGGCTGTCAAATCTAAACCAAACGTTGTGCACTCAAATCTTTTGCTGTATTTAGTTTATTTTGGCATCCGGATGATGATTCTAGCTTGAAATTGCTTGGGCACCTGTTAATTTTTAAGATTTTGACACATTCAGCTCAAATGTACACAATTGCTGATTATGGCTGTCAAATCTAAACCAAACGTTGTGCACTCAAATCTTTTGCTGTATTTAGTTTATTTTGGCATCCGGATGATGATTCTAGCATGAAATTGCTTGGGCACCTGTTAATTTTTAAGATTTTGACACATTCAGCTCAAATGTACAATCATGCGCTAAAAACGCATTTAAAGCAATAAAAAGGTGATTATGGCTGTCAAACCTAAACCAAACGTTGTGCACTCAAATCTTTTGCTGTATTTAGTTTATTTTGGCATCCGGATGATGATTCTAGCATGAAATTGCTTGGGCACCTGTTAATTTTTAAGATTTTGACACATTCAGCTCAAATGTACACAATTGCTGATTATGGCTGTCAAATCTAAACCAAACGTTGTGCACTCAAATCTTTTGCTGTATTTAGTTTATTTTGGCATCCGGATGATGATTCTAGCATGAAATTGCTTGGGCACCTGTTAATTTTTAAGATTTTGACACATTCAGCTCAAATGTACAATCATGCGCTAAAAACGCATTTAAAGCAATAAAAAGGTGATTATGGCTGTCAAACCTAAACCAAACGTTGTGCACTCAAATCTTTTGCTGTATTTAGTTTATTTTGGCATCCGGATGATGATTCTAGCATGAAATTGCTTGGGCACCTGTTAATTTTTAAGATTTTGACACATTCAGCTCAAATGTACACAATTGCTGATTATGGCTGTCAAATCTAAACCAAACGTTGTGCACTCAAATCTTTTGCTGTATTTAGTTTATTTTGGCATCCGGATGATGATTCTAGCATGAAATTGCTTGGGCACATGTTAATTTTTAAGATTTTGACACATTCAGCTCAAATGTACAATCATGCGCTACAAACGCATTTAAAGCAATAAAAAGGTGATTATGGCTGTCAAACCAAAACCAAACGTTGTGCACTCAAATCTTTTGCTGTATTTAGTTTATTTTGGCATCCGGATGATGATTCTAGCATGAAATTGCTTGGGCACCTGTTAATTTTTAAGATTTTGACACATTCAGCTCAAATGTACACAATTGCTGATTATGGCTGTCAAATCTAAACCAAACGTTGTGCACTCAAATCTTTTGCTGTATTTAGTTTATTTTGGCATCCGGATGATGATTCTAGCATGAAATTGCTTGGGCACCTGTTAATTTTTAAGATTTTGACACATTCAGCTCAAATGTACAATCATGCGCTAAAAACGCATTTAAAGCAATAAAAAGGTGATTATGGCTGTCAAACCTAAACCAAACGTTGTGCACTCAAATCTTTTGCTGTATTTAGTTTATTTTGGCATCCGGATGATGATTCTAGCATGAAATTGCTTGGGCACCTGTTAATTTTTAAGATTTTGACACATTCAGCTCAAATGTACACTTGCTGATTATGGCTGTCAAATCTAAACCAAACGTTGTGCACTCAAATCTTTTGCTGTATTTAGTTTATTTTGGCATCCGGATGATGATTCTAGCATGAAATTGCTTGGGCACCTGTTAATTTTTAAGATTTTGACACATTCAGCTCAAATGTACAATCATGCGCTAAAAACGCATTTAAAGCAATAAAAAGGTGATTATGGCTGTCAAACCTAAACCAAACGTTGTGCACTCAAATCTTTTGCTGTATTTAGTTTATTTTGGCATCCGGATGATGATTCTAGCATGAAATTGCTTGGGCACCTGTTAATTTTTAAGATTTTGACACATTCAGCTCAAATGTACACAATTGCTGATTATGGCTGTCAAATCTAAACCAAACGTTGTGCACTCAAATCTTTTGCTGTATTTAGTTTATTTTGGCATCCGGATGATGATTCTAGCATGAAATTGCTTGGGCACCTGTTAATTTTTAAGATTTTGACACATTCAGCTCAAATGTACACAATTGCTGATTATGGCTGTCAAATCTAAACCAAACGTTGTGCACTCAAATCTTTTGCTGTATTTAGTTTATTTTGGCATCCGGATGATGATTCTAGCATGAAATTGCTTGGGCACCTGTTAATTTTTAAGATTTTGACACATTCAGCTCAAATGTACAATCATGCGCTAAAAACGCATTTAAAGCAATAAAAAGGTGATTATGGCTGTCAAACCTAAACCAAACGTTGTGCACTCAAATCTTTTGCTGTATTTAGTTTATTTTGGCATCCGGATGATGATTCTAGCATGAAATTGCTTGGGCACCTGTTAATTTTTAAGATTTTGACACATTCAGCTCAAATGTACACAATTGCTGATTATGGCTGTCAAATCTAAACCAAACGTTGTGCACTCAAATCTTTTGCTGTATTTAGTTTATTTTGGCATCCGGATGATGATTCTAGCATGAAATTGCTTGGGCACCTGTTAATTTTTAAGATTTTGACACATTCAGCTCAAATGTACAATCATGCGCTAAAAACGCATTTAAAGCAATAAAAAGGTGATTATGGCTGTCAAACCTAAACCAAACGTTGTGCACTCAAATCTTTTGCTGTATTTAGTTTATTTTGGCATCCGGATGATGATTCTAGCATGAAATTGCTTGGGCACCTGTTAATTTTTAAGATTTTGACACATTCAGCTCAAATGTACACAATTGCTGATTATGGCTGTCAAATCTAAACCAAACGTTGTGCACTCAAATCTTTTGCTGTATTTAGTTTATTTTGGCATCCGGATGATGATTCTAGCATGAAATTGCTTGGGCACCTGTTAATTTTTAAGATTTTGACACATTCAGCTCAAATGTACAATCATGCGCTACAAACGCATTTAAAGCAATAAAAAGGTGATTATGGCTGTCAAACCAAAACCAAACGTTGTGCACTCAAATCTTTTGCTGTATTTAGTTTATTTTGGCATCCGGATGATGATTCTAGCATGAAATTGCTTGGGCACCTGTTAATTTTTAAGATTTTGACACATTCAGCTCAAATGTACACAATTGCTGATTATGGCTGTCAAATCTAAACCAAACGTTGTGCACTCAAATCTTTTGCTGTATTTAGTTTATTTTGGCATCCGGATGATGATTCTAGCATGAAATTGCTTGGGCACCTGTTAATTTTTAAGATTTTGACACATTCAGCTCAAATGTACAATCATGCGCTAAAAACGCATTTAAAGCAATAAAAAGGTGATTATGGCTGTCAAACCTAAACCAAACGTTGTGCACTCAAATCTTTTGCTGTATTTAGTTTATTTTGGCATCCGGATGATGATTCTAGCATGAAATTGCTTGGGCACCTGTTAATTTTTAAGATTTTGACACATTCAGCTCAAATGTACACAATTGCTGATTATGGCTGTCAAATCTAAACCAAACGTTGTGCACTCAAATCTTTTGCTGTATTTAGTTTATTTTGGCATCCGGATGATGATTCTAGCATGAAATTGCTTGGGCACCTGTTAATTTTTAAGATTTTGACACATTCAGCTCAAATGTACAATCATGCGCTAAAAACGCATTTAAAGCAATAAAAAGGTGATTATGGCTGTCAAACCTAAACCAAACGTTGTGCACTCAAATCTTTTGCTGTATTTAGTTTATTTTGGCATCCGGATGATGATTCTAGCATGAAATTGCTTGGGCACCTGTTAATTTTTAAGATTTTGACACATTCAGCTCAAATGTACACAATTGCTGATTATGGCTGTCAAATCTAAACCAAACGTTGTGCACTCAAATCTTTTGCTGTATTTAGTTTATTTTGGCATCCGGATGATGATTCTAGCATGAAATTGCTTGGGCACCTGTTAATTTTTAAGATTTTGACACATTCAGCTCAAATGTACAATCATGCGCTAAAAACGCATTTAAAGCAATAAAAAGGTGATTATGGCTGTCAAACCTAAACCAAACGTTGTGCACTCAAATCTTTTGCTGTATTTAGTTTATTTTGGCATCCGGATGATGATTCTAGCATGAAATTGCTTGGGCACCTGTTAATTTTTAAGATTTTGACACATTCAGCTCAAATGTACACAATTGCTGATTATGGCTGTCAAATCTAAACCAAACGTTGTGCACTCAAATCTTTTGCTGTATTTAGTTTATTTTGGCATCCGGATGATGATTCTAGCATGAAATTGCTTGGGCACCTGTTAATTTTTAAGATTTTGACACATTCAGCTCAAATGTACAATCATGCGCTACAAACGCATTTAAAGCAATAAAAAGGTGATTATGGCTGTCAAACCAAAACCAAACGTTGTGCACTCAAATCTTTTGCTGTATTTAGTTTATTTTGGCATCCGGATGATGATTCTAGCATGAAATTGCTTGGGCACCTGTTAATTTTTAAGATTTTGACACATTCAGCTCAAATGTACACAATTGCTGATTATGGCTGTCAAATCTAAACCAAACGTTGTGCACTCAAATCTTTTGCTGTATTTAGTTTATTTTGGCATCCGGATGATGATTCTAGCATGAAATTGCTTGGGCACCTGTTAATTTTTAAGATTTTGACACATTCAGCTCAAATGTACAATCATGCGCTAAAAACGCATTTAAAGCAATAAAAAGGTGATTATGGCTGTCAAACCTAAACCAAACGTTGTGCACTCAAATCTTTTGCTGTATTTAGTTTATTTTGGCATCCGGATGATGATTCTAGCATGAAATTGCTTGGGCACCTGTTAATTTTTAAGATTTTGACACATTCAGCTCAAATGTACACAATTGCTGATTATGGCTGTCAAATCTAAACCAAACGTTGTGCACTCAAATCTTTTGCTGTATTTAGTTTATTTTGGCATCCGGATGATGATTCTAGCATGAAATTGCTTGGGCACCTGTTAATTTTTAAGATTTTGACACATTCAGCTCAAATGTACAATCATGCGCTAAAAACGCATTTAAAGCAATAAAAAGGTGATTATGGCTGTCAAACCTAAACCAAACGTTGTGCACTCAAATCTTTTGCTGTATTTAGTTTATTTTGGCATCCGGATGATGATTCTAGCATGAAATTGCTTGGGCACCTGTTAATTTTTAAGATTTTGACACATTCAGCTCAAATGTACACAATTGCTGATTATGGCTGTCAAATCTAAACCAAACGTTGTGCACTCAAATCTTTTGCTGTATTTAGTTTATTTTGGCATCCGGATGATGATTCTAGCATGAAATTGCTTGGGCACCTGTTAATTTTTAAGATTTTGACACATTCAGCTCAAATGTACAATCATGCGCTAAAAACGCATTTAAAGCAATAAAAAGGTGATTATGGCTGTCAAACCTAAACCAAACGTTGTGCACTCAAATCTTTTGCTGTATTTAGTTTATTTTGGCATCCGGATGATGATTCTAGCATGAAATTGCTTGGGCACCTGTTAATTTTTAAGATTTTGACACATTCAGCTCAAATGTACACAATTGCTGATTATGGCTGTCAAATCTAAACCAAACGTTGTGCACTCAAATCTTTTGCTGTATTTAGTTTATTTTGGCATCCGGATGATGATTCTAGCATGAAATTGCTTGGGCACCTGTTAATTTTTAAGATTTTGACACATTCAGCTCAAATGTACAATCATGCGCTAAAAACGCATTTAAAGCAATAAAAAGGTGATTATGGCTGTCAAACCTAAACCAAACGTTGTGCACTCAAATCTTTTGCTGTATTTAGTTTATTTTGGCATCCGGATGATGATTCTAGCATGAAATTGCTTGGGCACCTGTTAATTTTTAAGATTTTGACACATTCAGCTCAAATGTACACAATTGCTGATTATGGCTGTCAAATCTAAACCAAACGTTGTGCACTCAAATCTTTTGCTGTATTTAGTTTATTTTGGCATCCGGATGATGATTCTAGCATGAAATTGCTTGGGCACCTGTTAATTTTTAAGATTTTGACACATTCAGCTCAAATGTACAATCATGCGCTACAAACGCATTTAAAGCAATAAAAAGGTGATTATGGCTGTCAAACCAAAACCAAACGTTGTGCACTCAAATCTTTTGCTGTATTTAGTTTATTTTGGCATCCGGATGATGATTCTAGCATGAAATTGCTTGGGCACCTGTTAATTTTTAAGATTTTGACACATTCAGCTCAAATGTACACAATTGCTGATTATGGCTGTCAAATCTAAACCAAACGTTGTGCACTCAAATCTTTTGCTGTATTTAGTTTATTTTGGCATCCGGATGATGATTCTAGCATGAAATTGCTTGGGCACCTGTTAATTTTTAAGATTTTGACACATTCAGCTCAAATGTACAATCATGCGCTAAAAACGCATTTAAAGCAATAAAAAGGTGATTATGGCTGTCAAACCTAAACCAAACGTTGTGCACTCAAATCTTTTGCTGTATTTAGTTTATTTTGGCATCCGGATGATGATTCTAGCATGAAATTGCTTGGGCACCTGTTAATTTTTAAGATTTTGACACATTCAGCTCAAATGTACACTTGCTGATTATGGCTGTCAAATCTAAACCAAACGTTGTGCACTCAAATCTTTTGCTGTATTTAGTTTATTTTGGCATCCGGATGATGATTCTAGCATGAAATTGCTTGGGCACCTGTTAATTTTTAAGATTTTGACACATTCAGCTCAAATGTACAATCTGTCACGCCGCTACCAGAGTGGCGGTTCATGCTTTTGTTTTCAAAGTCAGGTTCCTGTTTTATTTTGAAAGTATTAACTCTCCTCTCACCCCAGGTCACTTACCCTTCCTGCAGCTCATTGATTACCGGTCCACGCCCATGATCACCACCACCTGTTCCCAATCAACCCGGACATAAAAGCCACCTGCATTCTCCCCTCCGTTGCCGAAGTGTCACATCTCAGTGCATGGAAGCGTCCTCACAGCCCTTGTTCCACAGTCCTCGTTCGATGCCTAGCCTTGCTTTGTCTTGCGCCCTTAGTTTGCCCCTTGTTTTCCTCCCTAGCGGAGCGCCTTTAGTTGTCCCTGTTTTTGAGTGCCCTTGTTTTATCTCCAGTTTGGAGCTTTTTCTGTTCTGCCTTTTTTCCCTCCTTGAGAGGTGTTTTTTGTTCCATTGGATTAAAGTTGCAGCCTTGTTGGCCAACTTACACTCTGCGTCTGAGTCCTACCTTCTCGCTCCGTGTCAGTACACTTCGGCCAGCATGGACCCAGCGGAGAAGTTGGAGGCTGCACTTCGACGACAGGCCGTCCGCCTGTCGCAGACGGAGGAGGTCCAGCAGGCGATGGCCACCCGCATGGGAGAGCTCGTTGGACAGGTGCAGGAGCTAATGAGCCACCTGCGACCCTCCACGCCGGCCATCACGAATCCAGAGACAGCAGAACCACCGATCCCGACTCCAGCCTTGACCGGGGCTGGTTTGAGACTGGCTCCCCCGGAGCGATACTCGGGAGACCAGGGACAATGTCAGGCATTCCTAACCGAATGCGACTTACATTTTGAACTTTCGCCACAGGCTTTCCCCACTGACCGTTCCCGTGTGGCCTTCATGATTTCACATCTGACCGGAAGAGCCAGAGACTGGGCCACCACGGAATGGGCAAGGCACTCCCCGACTTGCTCAACCGCAGCCGGGTTTAGCAGGGCACTTCGTCTCGTGTTCGATCCAACTAACATGGATCGGGAAAAGACTCGAGAGCTTAGTAACCTCAGACAGGGCAGAGAATCGGTGAATGACTACGCAATCCGATTCCGATCTCTAGCGGCCAGGAGTGGCTGGAATGACACAGCTCTTTTTGACCACTTTTTAAAGGGGCTTTCCACAACTATGCAAGAACTCCTATTGCCCGTAGACTTACCTGGCGATCTGGACTCATTGATCTCATTGGCCATTCGCACCGATCATCGACGGCGAGATCTTTTGCAGACCAGCAGACATCAACGAGGACACGGTTCCGGATTCTTCCGGCATCCGGAAGCAAGAGGCCCTCCGCGAGGTGTCCTTCCCCAGTCACCCACCGCGGGAAGGCCCAGCGAGAGTGACGAGGAGCCGATGCAGCTGGACCGCGCCCGATTGTCTCACCACGAACGCCAGCGACGTCGTCAAGAGGGGCGATGCTACTACTGTGGAGAACAAGGCCATCTGGTGGTAGCTTGTCCCACCAAGAGAGGCTCTCCGGTGAGTACCGCGACTCACCAGCAAGGCAAAAACCGAAAACTCACGCAAGTCACGATTTCCTGCAATACCACTCCCACAGACCTACTAGCTCTCATTGACTCTGGAGCGGACGAGAGCCTCATGGATTGGGGGCTGGTGAAGAAATTGCAGGCCGGCACGGAACCACTTACTACCCACATGAGGGCCAGGGCGCTCAATGGCAAAGATCTATTCCTCATCACGCACGTCACAGAACCACTCGAGATCCACATTGGGCAGCACAGAGAACTCCTTCGCTTCCATGTCTTCCGGTCCCCATCACACACACTGGTCCTGGGTCATCCCTGGTTGCAGTTGCACAACCCCCGCATCGACTGGCGATCGGGGCGAGTCCTGGACTGGGGAGATGATTGTGACCACCATGGGGTGGAGCGGCCAGCGGCAGAGACACCTCCCGCTGCCATCCGACAGGTGTCTCTCGTGAATGACCAGGATTACCCGGACCTGAACACCGTTCCCTCCTGCTATCATCCGCTCAGGGAGGTGTTCAGCAAGACCAAGGCCATGTCACTTCCCCCACATCGATCCTATGACTGTGCGATCGAGTTGATTCCTGGATCTACCATCCCCAAGGGGAGATTGTACTCGGTGTCGGGTCCCGAACGCAAGGCCCTAAACGAGTACATAGACACTTCCTTGAAAGCAGGACTTATCCGGCCATCGTCATCGCCAGCTGGAGCCGGATTTTTCTTTGTGGGCAAGAAGGATGGCTCATTACGCCCTTGCATTGACTACAGTCCTCTGAATGAAATCACAGTCAAGAATCGTTATCCCCTGCCTTTGATGTCTTCAGTATTCGACCAGCTCCAGCAAGCCAAGATATTCACCAAACTGGATCTCCGCAACGCTTATCACCTTGTCCGTATTCGTGCAGGGGATGAGTGGAAGACTGGCTTCAATACTCCCCGAGGCCACTACGAATACTTAGTAATGCCTTTTGGACTCACTAATGCACCAGCGGTTTTCCAGGCCATGATTAATGATGTACTCAAGGACTTCCTCGACCAGTTCGTGTATGTGTATCTGGACGACATATTGATCTACTCACCGGATTTGAAAACCCACCAGCACCATGTCACCCAGGTCCTGAAACGCTTGCTAGAAAACAAGCTCTTTGTAAAGGCTGAAAAGAGCCTTTTTCATGCGGACACCGTCTCGTTTCTGGGATTCATCGTATCTCCGGGCAGAGTCGAGATGGAGCTGGAGAAGGTCAGCGCGGTCCGGGACTGGCCCACACCGGAATCCAGAAAAAAGGTGCAACAATTCCTAGGCTTCGCCAACTTTTACCGTCGCTTCATCCGCAACTTCAGCTCCATCGCTGCTCCACTCCATGCCTTGACCTCGCCACAGCAACGCTTCACCTGGACCCCGGAAGCCAACACTGCCTTCAAGGAACTCAAGAAAAGATTCACAGAGGCCCCGATACTCAGAGTTCCTGATCCTACCCGCCAGTTCGTGGTCGAGGTGGATGCCTCCAATCTGGGTATCGGGGCCGTCCTATCCCAAAGGAGCCAGGAAGATGGGAAGGTGCACCCCTGTGCATTTTTGTCCAGAAAGCTCTCCAAGGCTGAGCGCAATTACAGCGTGGGAGACCGAGAATTGCTGGCTGTCAAGGTCGCCTTGGAAGAATGGAGGCACTGGCTGGAGGGCGCGGAACACCCCTTCATCATCTGGACAGACCACCGCAACCTGGAATACCTACGTCACGCCAAAAGACTGAACCCACGACAGGCCAGATGGTCATTGTTTTTTAACAGGTTTTCGTTTTCTCTAACTTACAGACCCGGAAGCAAGAACGTCAAAGCAGATGCTCTGTCCCGAATCCATGACCCGGAAACCACAACAGCCGAACCTGAACCCATCCTGCCTAGGGATTGCATTGTCGGAACCATGTCCTGGCAGGTTGAAGAGGATGTCAAGGAGGCTCTCCAAGACACGATCGCTCCAAAGGAGTGTCCACCACGACGGCTCTACGTCCCGGAGGGTCTACGAGCGCAGGTGATCAATTGGGCACACACCTCTCGTCTTTCTTGCCACCCAGGTACTCGCAGGACCCTATACGTCGTCGCCCGGAGATTTTGGTGGCCTTCAATGGAGACCTCGGTACGTGATTATGTCAAGGCCTGCCCAGTCTGCGCCCGGAATAAATCATCAAATCAACCCCGGATGGGTCTCCTCCAACCACTGCCGATCCCCTCAAGGCCCTGGGCGGAGATTTCTATGGACTTTGTGACTGGACTTCCCATTTCGCATGGTAAAACCACAATACTCACTGTCGTCGACCGCTTTTCTAAGATGGCCCGCTTTATCCCATTACCTAAGCTTCCCTCAGCCAAAAGAACCGCCGAAGTCATGATCGACCAGGTGTTCAGGATCCATGGATTCCCGCGGCACATAGTGTCGGACCGCGGTCCCCAGTTTGTTTCTCGTTTTTGGAGGGAGTTCTGCAGAGCCATAGGGGCTAAGGCGAACTTGACCTCAGGCTACCACCCAGAGGCTAATGGACAGGCCGAGAGGCTCAACCAACAGCTGGAGACCGGACTACGATGCTTGGTCTCCCAAAATCCGTCCTCCTGGAGCAAGAACTTGGTCTGGGTTGAACTGGCGCATAACTCCTTACCCACCTCTGCCACAGGAATCACGCCGTTCAAATGTGTTCACGGATACGATCCACAGTACTTCGCGGACCTGGAGGAGGAAGCCTCAGTCCCCTCGGTCCTCGCCATGATCCGCCGATGTCGCCGAATCTGGTCAGCAGCTCGACTGGCACTTCAACGTCAAGGCGACAGGGTGAAAAGAGCTGCTGACCGGAGGAGGAGGGTCGCGCCACAGTACCAGCCAGGGCAGAAGGTATGGCTTTCAACAAAAAATCTTCATCTCAAAGTTCCCTGTCCAAAGTTGGCCCCGAGATTCGTGGGGCCATTCCCAGTTGCAAAGACTATAGGCCCTGCCGCCGTGCGCCTTCGCCTGCCTCGTTCCCTCCGCACCCACCCTACCTTCCACGTGAGCCAGGTCAAGCCGGTCCAGGACAGTTCCCTGGTCCCGCCCGAGCCCGCGCCGCCCCCTCCGGAGATGGTGGAGGGGGGCCCGGTCTATAAAGTAAGAAAGTTGTTGGACGTCAGAAAGCGGGGCCGGGGACACCAATACCTGGTGGATTGGGAGGGTTACGGGCCAGAAGAGAGGCAGTGGGTGCCCGCCCGGTTCATCGTGGACCCCTCCCTCATCGACGATTTCTATGAAGAGCACCCTGACATTCCTGGGCCGTCGAGAGCCGGCCGTTGAGGGGGGGGTACTGTCACGCCGCTACCAGAGTGGCGGTTCATGCTTTTGTTTTCAAAGTCAGGTTCCTGTTTTATTTTGAAAGTATTAACTCTCCTCTCACCCCAGGTCACTTACCCTTCCTGCAGCTCATTGATTACCGGTCCACGCCCATGATCACCACCACCTGTTCCCAATCAACCCGGACATAAAAGCCACCTGCATTCTCCCCTCCGTTGCCGAAGTGTCACATCTCAGTGCATGGAAGCGTCCTCACAGCCCTTGTTCCACAGTCCTCGTTCGATGTCTAGCCTTGCTTTGTCTTGCGCCCTTAGTTTGCCCCTTGTTTTCCTCCCTAGCGGAGCGCCTTTAGTTGTCCCTGTTTTTGAGTGCCCTTGTTTTATCTCCAGTTTGGAGCTTTTTCTGTTCTGCCTTTTTTCCCTCCTTGAGAGGTGTTTTTTGTTCCATTGGATTAAAGTTGCAGCCTTGTTGGCCAACTTACACTCTGCGTCTGAGTCCTACCTTCTCGCTCCGTGTCACAATCATGCGCTAAAAACGCATTTAAAGCAATAAAAAGGTGATTATGGCTGTCAAACCTAAACCAAACGTTGTGCACTCAAATCTTTTGCTGTATTTAGTTTATTTTGGCATCCGGATGATGATTCTAGCATGAAATTGCTTGGGCACCTGTTAATTTTTAAGATTTTGACACATTCAGCTCAAATGTACACAATTGCTGATTATGGCTGTCAAATCTAAACCAAACGTTGTGCACTCAAATCTTTTGCTGTATTTAGTTTATTTTGGCATCCGGATGATGATTCTAGCATGAAATTGCTTGGGCACCTGTTAATTTTTAAGATTTTGACACATTCAGCTCAAATGTACACAATTGCTGATTATGGCTGTCAAATCTAAACCAAACGTTGTGCACTCAAATCTTTTGCTGTATTTAGTTTATTTTGGCATCCGGATGATGATTCTAGCATGAAATTGCTTGGGCACCTGTTAATTTTTAAGATTTTGACACATTCAGCTCAAATGTACAATCATGCGCTAAAAACGCATTTAAAGCAATAAAAAGGTGATTATGGCTGTCAAACCTAAACCAAACGTTGTGCACTCAAATCTTTTGCTGTATTTAGTTTATTTTGGCATCCGGATGATGATTCTAGCATGAAATTGCTTGGGCACCTGTTAATTTTTAAGATTTTGACACATTCAGCTCAAATGTACACAATTGCTGATTATGGCTGTCAAATCTAAACCAAACGTTGTGCACTCAAATCTTTTGCTGTATTTAGTTTATTTTGGCATCCGGATGATGATTCTAGCATGAAATTGCTTGGGCACCTGTTAATTTTTAAGATTTTGACACATTCAGCTCAAATGTACAATCATGCGCTAAAAACGCATTTAAAGCAATAAAAAGGTGATTATGGCTGTCAAACCTAAACCAAACGTTGTGCACTCAAATCTTTTGCTGTATTTAGTTTATTTTGGCATCCGGATGATGATTCTAGCATGAAATTGCTTGGGCACCTGTTAATTTTTAAGATTTTGACACATTCAGCTCAAATGTACACAATTGCTGATTATGGCTGTCAAATCTAAACCAAACGTTGTGCACTCAAATCTTTTGCTGTATTTAGTTTATTTTGGCATCCGGATGATGATTCTAGCATGAAATTGCTTGGGCACCTGTTAATTTTTAAGATTTTGACACATTCAGCTCAAATGTACAATCATGCGCTAAAAACGCATTTAAAGCAATAAAAAGGTGATTATGGCTGTCAAACCTAAACCAAACGTTGTGCACTCAAATCTTTTGCTGTATTTAGTTTATTTTGGCATCCGGATGATGATTCTAGCATGAAATTGCTTGGGCACCTGTTAATTTTTAAGATTTTGACACATTCAGCTCAAATGTACACAATTGCTGATTATGGCTGTCAAATCTAAACCAAACGTTGTGCACTCAAATCTTTTGCTGTATTTAGTTTATTTTGGCATCCGGATGATGATTCTAGCATGAAATTGCTTGGGCACCTGTTAATTTTTAAGATTTTGACACATTCAGCTCAAATGTACAATCATGCGCTAAAAACGCATTTAAAGCAATAAAAAGGTGATTATGGCTGTCAAACCTAAACCAAACGTTGTGCACTCAAATCTTTTGCTGTATTTAGTTTATTTTGGCATCCGGATGATGATTCTAGCATGAAATTGCTTGGGCACCTGTTAATTTTTAAGATTTTGACACATTCAGCTCAAATGTACACAATTGCTGATTATGGCTGTCAAATCTAAACCAAACGTTGTGCACTCAAATCTTTTGCTGTATTTAGTTTATTTTGGCATCCGGATGATGATTCTAGCATGAAATTGCTTGGGCACCTGTTAATTTTTAAGATTTTGACACATTCAGCTCAAATGTACAATCATGCGCTACAAACGCATTTAAAGCAATAAAAAGGTGATTATGGCTGTCAAACCAAAACCAAACGTTGTGCACTCAAATCTTTTGCTGTATTTAGTTTATTTTGGCATCCGGATGATGATTCTAGCATGAAATTGCTTGGGCACCTGTTAATTTTTAAGATTTTGACACATTCAGCTCAAATGTACACAATTGCTGATTATGGCTGTCAAATCTAAACCAAACGTTGTGCACTCAAATCTTTTGCTGTATTTAGTTTATTTTGGCATCCGGATGATGATTCTAGCATGAAATTGCTTGGGCACCTGTTAATTTTTAAGATTTTGACACATTCAGCTCAAATGTACAATCATGCGCTAAAAACGCATTTAAGGCAATAAAAAGGTGATTATGGCTGTCAAACCTAAACCAAACGTTGTGCACTCAAATCTTTTGCTGTATTTAGTTTATTTTGGCATCCGGATGATGATTCTAGCATGAAATTGCTTGGGCACCTGTTAATTTTTAAGATTTTGACACATTCAGCTCAAA
This sequence comes from Festucalex cinctus, assembly GCF_051991245.1. NCBI lineage: Eukaryota > Metazoa > Chordata > Actinopteri > Syngnathiformes > Syngnathidae > Festucalex > Festucalex cinctus. The sequence continues at coordinate 21,784 of NW_027520513.1, forward strand.
TGTACACTTGCTGATTATGGCTGTCAAATCTAAACCAAACGTTGTGCACTCAAATCTTTTGCTGTATTTAGTTTATTTTGGCATCCGGATGATGATTCTAGCATGAAATTGCTTGGGCACCTGTTAATTTTTAAGATTTTGACACATTCAGCTCAAATGTACAATCATGCGCTAAAAACGCATTTAAAGCAATAAAAAGGTGATTATGGCTGTCAAACCTAAACCAAACGTTGTGCACTCAAATCTTTTGCTGTATTTAGTTTATTTTGGCATCCGGATGATGATTCTAGCATGAAATTGCTTGGGCACCTGTTAATTTTTAAGATTTTGACACATTCAGCTCAAATGTACACAATTGCTGATTATGGCTGTCAAATCTAAACCAAACGTTGTGCACTCAAATCTTTTGCTGTATTTAGTTTATTTTGGCATCCGGATGATGATTCTAGCATGAAATTGCTTGGGCACCTGTTAATTTTTAAGATTTTGACACATTCAGCTCAAATGTACAATCATGCGCTACAAACGCATTTAAAGCAATAAAAAGGTGATTATGGCTGTCAAACCAAAACCAAACGTTGTGCACTCAAATCTTTTGCTGTATTTAGTTTATTTTGGCATCCGGATGATGATTCTAGCATGAAATTGCTTGGGCACCTGTTAATTTTTAAGATTTTGACACATTCAGCTCAAATGTACACAATTGCTGATTATGGCTGTCAAATCTAAACCAAACGTTGTGCACTCAAATCTTTTGCTGTATTTAGTTTATTTTGGCATCCGGATGATGATTCTAGCATGAAATTGCTTGGGCACCTGTTAATTTTTAAGATTTTGACACATTCAGCTCAAATGTACAATCATGCGCTAAAAACGCATTTAAAGCAATAAAAAGGTGATTATGGCTGTCAAACCTAAACCAAACGTTGTGCACTCAAATCTTTTGCTGTATTTAGTTTATTTTGGCATCCGGATGATGATTCTAGCATGAAATTGCTTGGGCACCTGTTAATTTTTAAGATTTTGACACATTCAGCTCAAATGTACACAATTGCTGATTATGGCTGTCAAATCTAAACCAAACGTTGTGCACTCAAATCTTTTGCTGTATTTAGTTTATTTTGGCATCCGGATGATGATTCTAGCATGAAATTGCTTGGGCACCTGTTAATTTTTAAGATTTTGACACATTCAGCTCAAATGTACAATCATGCGCTAAAAACGCATTTAAAGCAATAAAAAGGTGATTATGGCTGTCAAACCTAAACCAAACGTTGTGCACTCAAATCTTTTGCTGTATTTAGTTTATTTTGGCATCCGGATGATGATTCTAGCATGAAATTGCTTGGGCACCTGTTAATTTTTAAGATTTTGACACATTCAGCTCAAATGTACACAATTGCTGATTATGGCTGTCAAATCTAAACCAAACGTTGTGCACTCAAATCTTTTGCTGTATTTAGTTTATTTTGGCATCCGGATGATGATTCTAGCATGAAATTGCTTGGGCACCTGTTAATTTTTAAGATTTTGACACATTCAGCTCAAATGTACAATCATGCGCTAAAAACGCATTTAAAGCAATAAAAAGGTGATTATGGCTGTCAAACCTAAACCAAACGTTGTGCACTCAAATCTTTTGCTGTATTTAGTTTATTTTGGCATCCGGATGATGATTCTAGCATGAAATTGCTTGGGCACCTGTTAATTTTTAAGATTTTGACACATTCAGCTCAAATGTACACAATTGCTGATTATGGCTGTCAAATCTAAACCAAACGTTGTGCACTCAAATCTTTTGCTGTATTTAGTTTATTTTGGCATCCGGATGATGATTCTAGCATGAAATTGCTTGGGCACCTGTTAATTTTTAAGATTTTGACACATTCAGCTCAAATGTACAATCATGCGCTACAAACGCATTTAAAGCAATAAAAAGGTGATTATGGCTGTCAAACCAAAACCAAACGTTGTGCACTCAAATCTTTTGCTGTATTTAGTTTATTTTGGCATCCGGATGATGATTCTAGCATGAAATTGCTTGGGCACCTGTTAATTTTTAAGATTTTGACACATTCAGCTCAAATGTACACAATTGCTGATTATGGCTGTCAAATCTAAACCAAACGTTGTGCACTCAAATCTTTTGCTGTATTTAGTTTATTTTGGCATCCGGATGATGATTCTAGCATGAAATTGCTTGGGCACCTGTTAATTTTTAAGATTTTGACACATTCAGCTCAAATGTACAATCATGCGCTAAAAACGCATTTAAAGCAATAAAAAGGTGATTATGGCTGTCAAACCTAAACCAAACGTTGTGCACTCAAATCTTTTGCTGTATTTAGTTTATTTTGGCATCCGGATGATGATTCTAGCATGAAATTGCTTGGGCACCTGTTAATTTTTAAGATTTTGACACATTCAGCTCAAATGTACACAATTGCTGATTATGGCTGTCAAATCTAAACCAAACGTTGTGCACTCAAATCTTTTGCTGTATTTAGTTTATTTTGGCATCCGGATGATGATTCTAGCATGAAATTGCTTGGGCACCTGTTAATTTTTAAGATTTTGACACATTCAGCTCAAATGTACAATCATGCGCTAAAAACGCATTTAAAGCAATAAAAAGGTGATTATGGCTGTCAAACCTAAACCAAACGTTGTGCACTCAAATCTTTTGCTGTATTTAGTTTATTTTGGCATCCGGATGATGATTCTAGCATGAAATTGCTTGGGCACCTGTTAATTTTTAAGATTTTGACACATTCAGCTCAAATGTACACAATTGCTGATTATGGCTGTCAAATCTAAACCAAACGTTGTGCACTCAAATCTTTTGCTGTATTTAGTTTATTTTGGCATCCGGATGATGATTCTAGCATGAAATTGCTTGGGCACCTGTTAATTTTTAAGATTTTGACACATTCAGCTCAAATGTACAATCATGCGCTAAAAACGCATTTAAAGCAATAAAAAGGTGATTATGGCTGTCAAACCTAAACCAAACGTTGTGCACTCAAATCTTTTGCTGTATTTAGTTTATTTTGGCATCCGGATGATGATTCTAGCATGAAATTGCTTGGGCACCTGTTAATTTTTAAGATTTTGACACATTCAGCTCAAATGTACACAATTGCTGATTATGGCTGTCAAATCTAAACCAAACGTTGTGCACTCAAATCTTTTGCTGTATTTAGTTTATTTTGGCATCCGGATGATGATTCTAGCATGAAATTGCTTGGGCACCTGTTAATTTTTAAGATTTTGACACATTCAGCTCAAATGTACAATCATGCGCTACAAACGCATTTAAAGCAATAAAAAGGTGATTATGGCTGTCAAACCAAAACCAAACGTTGTGCACTCAAATCTTTTGCTGTATTTAGTTTATTTTGGCATCCGGATGATGATTCTAGCATGAAATTGCTTGGGCACCTGTTAATTTTTAAGATTTTGACACATTCAGCTCAAATGTACACAATTGCTGATTATGGCTGTCAAATCTAAACCAAACGTTGTGCACTCAAATCTTTTGCTGTATTTAGTTTATTTTGGCATCCGGATGATGATTCTAGCATGAAATTGCTTGGGCACCTGTTAATTTTTAAGATTTTGACACATTCAGCTCAAATGTACAATCATGCGCTACAAACGCATTTAAAGCAATAAAAAGGTGATTATGGCTGTCAAACCAAAACCAAACGTTGTGCACTCAAATCTTTTGCTGTATTTAGTTTATTTTGGCATCCGGATGATGATTCTAGCATGAAATTGCTTGGGCACCTGTTAATTTTTAAGATTTTGACACATTCAGCTCAAATGTACACAATTGCTGATTATGGCTGTCAAATCTAAACCAAACGTTGTGCACTCAAATCTTTTGCTGTATTTAGTTTATTTTGGCATCCGGATGATGATTCTAGCATGAAATTGCTTGGGCACCTGTTAATTTTTAAGATTTTGACACATTCAGCTCAAATGTACAATCATGCGCTAAAAACGCATTTAAAGCAATAAAAAGGTGATTATGGCTGTCAAACCTAAACCAAACGTTGTGCACTCAAATCTTTTGCTGTATTTAGTTTATTTTGGCATCCGGATGATGATTCTAGCATGAAATTGCTTGGGCACCTGTTAATTTTTAAGATTTTGACACATTCAGCTCAAATGTACACAATTGCTGATTATGGCTGTCAAATCTAAACCAAACGTTGTGCACTCAAATCTTTTGCTGTATTTAGTTTATTTTGGCATCCGGATGATGATTCTAGCATGAAATTGCTTGGGCACCTGTTAATTTTTAAGATTTTGACACATTCAGCTCAAATGTACAATCATGCGCTAAAAACGCATTTAAAGCAATAAAAAGGTGATTATGGCTGTCAAACCTAAACCAAACGTTGTGCACTCAAATCTTTTGCTGTATTTAGTTTATTTTGGCATCCGGATGATGATTCTAGCATGAAATTGCTTGGGCACCTGTTAATTTTTAAGATTTTGACACATTCAGCTCAAATGTACACAATTGCTGATTATGGCTGTCAAATCTAAACCAAACGTTGTGCACTCAAATCTTTTGCTGTATTTAGTTTATTTTGGCATCCGGATGATGATTCTAGCATGAAATTGCTTGGGCACCTGTTAATTTTTAAGATTTTGACACATTCAGCTCAAATGTACACAATTGCTGATTATGGCTGTCAAATCTAAACCAAACGTTGTGCACTCAAATCTTTTGCTGTATTTAGTTTATTTTGGCATCCGGATGATGATTCTAGCATGAAATTGCTTGGGCACCTGTTAATTTTTAAGATTTTGACACATTCAGCTCAAATGTACAATCATGCGCTAAAAACGCATTTAAAGCAATAAAAAGGTGATTATGGCTGTCAAACCTAAACCAAACGTTGTGCACTCAAATCTTTTGCTGTATTTAGTTTATTTTGGCATCCGGATGATGATTCTAGCATGAAATTGCTTGGGCACCTGTTAATTTTTAAGATTTTGACACATTCAGCTCAAATGTACACAATTGCTGATTATGGCTGTCAAATCTAAACCAAACGTTGTGCACTCAAATCTTTTGCTGTATTTAGTTTATTTTGGCATCCGGATGATGATTCTAGCATGAAATTGCTTGGGCACCTGTTAATTTTTAAGATTTTGACACATTCAGCTCAAATGTACAATCATGCGCTAAAAACGCATTTAAAGCAATAAAAAGGTGATTATGGCTGTCAAACCTAAACCAAACGTTGTGCACTCAAATCTTTTGCTGTATTTAGTTTATTTTGGCATCCGGATGATGATTCTAGCATGAAATTGCTTGGGCACCTGTTAATTTTTAAGATTTTGACACATTCAGCTCAAATGTACACAATTGCTGATTATGGCTGTCAAATCTAAACCAAACGTTGTGCACTCAAATCTTTTGCTGTATTTAGTTTATTTTGGCATCCGGATGATGATTCTAGCATGAAATTGCTTGGGCACCTGTTAATTTTTAAGATTTTGACACATTCAGCTCAAATGTACAATCATGCGCTAAAAACGCATTTAAAGCAATAAAAAGGTGATTATGGCTGTCAAACCTAAACCAAACGTTGTGCACTCAAATCTTTTGCTGTATTTAGTTTATTTTGGCATCCGGATGATGATTCTAGCATGAAATTGCTTGGGCACCTGTTAATTTTTAAGATTTTGACACATTCAGCTCAAATGTACACAATTGCTGATTATGGCTGTCAAATCTAAACCAAACGTTGTGCACTCAAATCTTTTGCTGTATTTAGTTTATTTTGGCATCCGGATGATGATTCTAGCATGAAATTGCTTGGGCACCTGTTAATTTTTAAGATTTTGACACATTCAGCTCAAATGTACAATCATGCGCTAAAAACGCATTTAAAGCAATAAAAAGGTGATTATGGCTGTCAAACCTAAACCAAACGTTGTGCACTCAAATCTTTTGCTGTATTTAGTTTATTTTGGCATCCGGATGATGATTCTAGCATGAAATTGCTTGGGCACCTGTTAATTTTTAAGATTTTGACACATTCAGCTCAAATGTACACAATTGCTGATTATGGCTGTCAAATCTAAACCAAACGTTGTGCACTCAAATCTTTTGCTGTATTTAGTTTATTTTGGCATCCGGATGATGATTCTAGCATGAAATTGCTTGGGCACCTGTTAATTTTTAAGATTTTGACACATTCAGCTCAAATGTACAATCATGCGCTAAAAACGCATTTAAAGCAATAAAAAGGTGATTATGGCTGTCAAACCTAAACCAAACGTTGTGCACTCAAATCTTTTGCTGTATTTAGTTTATTTTGGCATCCGGATGATGATTCTAGCATGAAATTGCTTGGGCACCTGTTAATTTTTAAGATTTTGACACATTCAGCTCAAATGTACACAATTGCTGATTATGGCTGTCAAATCTAAACCAAACGTTGTGCACTCAAATCTTTTGCTGTATTTAGTTTATTTTGGCATCCGGATGATGATTCTAGCATGAAATTGCTTGGGCACCTGTTAATTTTTAAGATTTTGACACATTCAGCTCAAATGTACAATCATGCGCTAAAAACGCATTTAAAGCAATAAAAAGGTGATTATGGCTGTCAAACCTAAACCAAACGTTGTGCACTCAAATCTTTTGCTGTATTTAGTTTATTTTGGCATCCGGATGATGATTCTAGCATGAAATTGCTTGGGCACCTGTTAATTTTTAAGATTTTGACACATTCAGCTCAAATGTACACAATTGCTGATTATGGCTGTCAAATCTAAACCAAACGTTGTGCACTCAAATCTTTTGCTGTATTTAGTTTATTTTGGCATCCGGATGATGATTCTAGCATGAAATTGCTTGGGCACCTGTTAATTTTTAAGATTTTGACACATTCAGCTCAAATGTACAATCATGCGCTAAAAACGCATTTAAAGCAATAAAAAGGTGATTATGGCTGTCAAACCTAAACCAAACGTTGTGCACTCAAATCTTTTGCTGTATTTAGTTTATTTTGGCATCCGGATGATGATTCTAGCATGAAATTGCTTGGGCACCTGTTAATTTTTAAGATTTTGACACATTCAGCTCAAATGTACACAATTGCTGATTATGGCTGTCAAATCTAAACCAAACGTTGTGCACTCAAATCTTTTGCTGTATTTAGTTTATTTTGGCATCCGGATGATGATTCTAGCATGAAATTGCTTGGGCACCTGTTAATTTTTAAGATTTTGACACATTCAGCTCAAATGTACAATCATGCGCTAAAAACGCATTTAAAGCAATAAAAAGGTGATTATGGCTGTCAAACCTAAACCAAACGTTGTGCACTCAAATCTTTTGCTGTATTTAGTTTATTTTGGCATCCGGATGATGATTCTAGCATGAAATTGCTTGGGCACCTGTTAATTTTTAAGATTTTGACACATTCAGCTCAAATGTACACAATTGCTGATTATGGCTGTCAAATCTAAACCAAACGTTGTGCACTCAAATCTTTTGCTGTATTTAGTTTATTTTGGCATCCGGATGATGATTCTAGCATGAAATTGCTTGGGCACCTGTTAATTTTTAAGATTTTGACACATTCAGCTCAAATGTACAATCATGCGCTAAAAACGCATTTAAAGCAATAAAAAGGTGATTATGGCTGTCAAACCTAAACCAAACGTTGTGCACTCAAATCTTTTGCTGTATTTAGTTTATTTTGGCATCCGGATGATGATTCTAGCATGAAATTGCTTGGGCACCTGTTAATTTTAAGATTTTGACACATTCAGCTCAAATGTACACAATTGCTGATTATGGCTGTCAATCTAAACCAAACGTTGTGCACTCAAATCTTTTGCTGTATTTAGTTTATTTTGGCATCCGGATGATGATTCTAGCATGAAATTGCTTGGGCACCTGTTAATTTTTAAGATTTTGACACATTCAGCTCAAATGTACAATCATGCGCTAAAAACGCATTTAAAGCAATAAAAAGGTGATTATGGCTGTCAAACCTAAACCAAACGTTGTGCACTCAAATCTTTTGCTGTATTTAGTTTATTTTGGCATCCGGATGATGATTCTAGCATGAAATTGCTTGGGCACCTGTTAATTTTTAAGATTTTGACACATTCAGCTCAAATGTACACAATTGCTGATTATGGCTGTCAAATCTAAACCAAACGTTGTGCACTCAAATCTTTTGCTGTATTTAGTTTATTTTGGCATCCGGATGATGATTCTAGCATGAAATTGCTTGGGCACCTGTTAATTTTTAAGATTTTGACACATTCAGCTCAAATGTACAATCATGCGCTAAAAACGCATTTAAAGCAATAAAAAGGTGATTATGGCTGTCAAACCTAAACCAAACGTTGTGCACTCAAATCTTTTGCTGTATTTAGTTTATTTTGGCATCCGGATGATGATTCTAGCATGAAATTGCTTGGGCACCTGTTAATTTTTAAGATTTTGACACATTCAGCTCAAATGTACACAATTGCTGATTATGGCTGTCAAATCTAAACCAAACGTTGTGCACTCAAATCTTTTGCTGTATTTAGTTTATTTTGGCATCCGGATGATGATTCTAGCATGAAATTGCTTGGGCACCTGTTAATTTTTAAGATTTTGACACATTCAGCTCAAATGTACAATCATGCGCTAAAAACGCATTTAAAGCAATAAAAAGGTGATTATGGCTGTCAAACCTAAACCAAACGTTGTGCACTCAAATCTTTTGCTGTATTTAGTTTATTTTGGCATCCGGATGATGATTCTAGCATGAAATTGCTTGGGCACCTGTTAATTTTTAAGATTTTGACACATTCAGCTCAAATGTACACAATTGCTGATTATGGCTGTCAAATCTAAACCAAACGTTGTGCACTCAAATCTTTTGCTGTATTTAGTTTATTTTGGCATCCGGATGATGATTCTAGCATGAAATTGCTTGGGCACCTGTTAATTTTTAAGATTTTGACACATTCAGCTCAAATGTACAATCATGCGCTACAAACGCATTTAAAGCAATAAAAAGGTGATTATGGCTGTCAAACCAAAACCAAACGTTGTGCACTCAAATCTTTTGCTGTATTTAGTTTATTTTGGCATCCGGATGATGATTCTAGCATGAAATTGCTTGGGCACCTGTTAATTTTTAAGATTTTGACACATTCAGCTCAAATGTACACAATTGCTGATTATGGCTGTCAAATCTAAACCAAACGTTGTGCACTCAAATCTTTTGCTGTATTTAGTTTATTTTGGCATCCGGATGATGATTCTAGCATGAAATTGCTTGGGCACCTGTTAATTTTTAAGATTTTGACACATTCAGCTCAAATGTACAATCATGCGCTAAAAACGCATTTAAAGCAATAAAAAGGTGATTATGGCTGTCAAACCTAAACCAAACGTTGTGCACTCAAATCTTTTGCTGTATTTAGTTTATTTTGGCATCCGGATGATGATTCTAGCATGAAATTGCTTGGGCACCTGTTAATTTTTAAGATTTTGACACATTCAGCTCAAATGTACACAATTGCTGATTATGGCTGTCAAATCTAAACCAAACGTTGTGCACTCAAATCTTTTGCTGTATTTAGTTTATTTTGGCATCCGGATGATGATTCTAGCATGAAATTGCTTGGGCACCTGTTAATTTTTAAGATTTTGACACATTCAGCTCAAATGTACAATCATGCGCTAAAACGCATTTAAAGCAATAAAAGGTGATTATGGCTGTCAAACCTAAACCAAACGTTGTGCACTCAAATCTTTTGCTGTATTTAGTTTATTTTGGCATCCGGATGATGATTCTAGCATGAAATTGCTTGGGCACCTGTTAATTTTTAAGATTTTGACACATTCAGCTCAAATGTACACAATTGCTGATTATGGCTGTCAAATCTAAACCAAACGTTGTGCACTCAAATCTTTTGCTGTATTTAGTTTATTTTGGCATCCGGATGATGATTCTAGCATGAAATTGCTTGGGCACCTGTTAATTTTAAGATTTTGACACATTCAGCTCAAATGTACACAATTGCTGATTATGGCTGTCAAATCTAAACCAAACGTTGTGCACTCAAATCTTTTGCTGTATTTAGTTTATTTTGGCATCCGGATGATGATTCTAGCATGAAATTGCTTGGGCACCTGTTAATTTTTAAGATTTTGACACATTCAGCTCAAATGTACAATCATGCGCTAAAAACGCATTTAAAGCAATAAAAAGGTGATTATGGCTGTCAAACCTAAACCAAACGTTGTGCACTCAAATCTTTTGCTGTATTTAGTTTATTTTGGCATCCGGATGATGATTCTAGCATGAAATTGCTTGGGCACCTGTTAATTTTTAAGATTTTGACACATTCAGCTCAAATGTACACAATTGCTGATTATGGCTGTCAAATCTAAACCAAACGTTGTGCACTCAAATCTTTTGCTGTATTTAGTTTATTTTGGCATCCGGATGATGATTCTAGCATGAAATTGCTTGGGCACCTGTTAATTTTTAAGATTTTGACACATTCAGCTCAAATGTACAATCATGCGCTAAAAACGCATTTAAAGCAATAAAAAGGTGATTATGGCTGTCAAACCTAAACCAAACGTTGTGCACTCAAATCTTTTGCTGTATTTAGTTTATTTTGGCATCCGGATGATGATTCTAGCATGAAATTGCTTGGGCACCTGTTAATTTTTAAGATTTTGACACATTCAGCTCAAATGTACACAATTGCTGATTATGGCTGTCAAATCTAAACCAAACGTTGTGCACTCAAATCTTTTGCTGTATTTAGTTTATTTTGGCATCCGGATGATGATTCTAGCATGAAATTGCTTGGGCACCTGTTAATTTTTAAGATTTTGACACATTCAGCTCAAATGTACAATCATGCGCTAAAAACGCATTTAAAGCAATAAAAAGGTGATTATGGCTGTCAAACCTAAACCAAACGTTGTGCACTCAAATCTTTTGCTGTATTTAGTTTATTTTGGCATCCGGATGATGATTCTAGCATGAAATTGCTTGGGCACCTGTTAATTTTTAAGATTTTGACACATTCAGCTCAAATGTACACAATTGCTGATTATGGCTGTCAAATCTAAACCAAACGTTGTGCACTCAAATCTTTTGCTGTATTTAGTTTATTTTGGCATCCGGATGATGATTCTAGCATGAAATTGCTTGGGCACCTGTTAATTTTTAAGATTTTGACACATTCAGCTCAAATGTACAATCATGCGCTAAAAACGCATTTAAAGCAATAAAAAGGTGATTATGGCTGTCAAACCTAAACCAAACGTTGTGCACTCAAATCTTTTGCTGTATTTAGTTTATTTTGGCATCCGGATGATGATTCTAGCATGAAATTGCTTGGGCACCTGTTAATTTTTAAGATTTTGACACATTCAGCTCAAATGTACACAAATGCTGATTATGGCTGTCAAATCTAAACCAAACGTTGTGCACTCAAATCTTTTGCTGTATTTAGTTTATTTTGGCATCCGGATGATGATTCTAGCATGAAATTGCTTGGGCACCTGTTAATTTTTAAGATTTTGACACATTCAGCTCAAATGTACACAATTGCTGATTATGGCTGTCAAATCTAAACCAAACGTTGTGCACTCAAATCTTTTGCTGTATTTAGTTTATTTTGGCATCCGGATGATGATTCTAGCATGAAATTGCTTGGGCACCTGTTAATTTTTAAGATTTTGACACATTCAGCTCAAATGTACAATCATGCGCTAAAAACGCATTTAAAGCAATAAAAAGGTGATTATGGCTGTCAAACCTAAACCAAACGTTGTGCACTCAAATCTTTTGCTGTATTTAGTTTATTTTGGCATCCGGATGATGATTCTAGCATGAAATTGCTTGGGCACCTGTTAATTTTTAAGATTTTGACACATTCAGCTCAAATGTACACAATTGCTGATTATGGCTGTCAAATCTAAACCAAACGTTGTGCACTCAAATCTTTTGCTGTATTTAGTTTATTTTGGCATCCGGATGATGATTCTAGCATGAAATTGCTTGGGCACCTGTTAATTTTTAAGATTTTGACACATTCAGCTCAAATGTACAATCATGCGCTAAAAACGCATTTAAAGCAATAAAAAGGTGATTATGGCTGTCAAACCTAAACCAAACGTTGTGCACTCAAATCTTTTGCTGTATTTAGTTTATTTTGGCATCCGGATGATGATTCTAGCATGAAATTGCTTGGGCACCTGTTAATTTTTAAGATTTTGACACATTCAGCTCAAATGTACACAATTGCTGATTATGGCTGTCAAATCTAAACCAAACGTTGTGCACTCAAATCTTTTGCTGTATTTAGTTTATTTTGGCATCCGGATGATGATTCTAGCATGAAATTGCTTGGGCACCTGTTAATTTTTAAGATTTTGACACATTCAGCTCAAATGTACAATCATGCGCTAAAAACGCATTTAAAGCAATAAAAAGGTGATTATGGCTGTCAAACCTAAACCAAACGTTGTGCACTCAAATCTTTTGCTGTATTTAGTTTATTTTGGCATCCGGATGATGATTCTAGCATGAAATTGCTTGGGCACCTGTTAATTTTTAAGATTTTGACACATTCAGCTCAAATGTACACAATTGCTGATTATGGCTGTCAAATCTAAACCAAACGTTGTGCACTCAAATCTTTTGCTGTATTTAGTTTATTTTGGCATCCGGATGATGATTCTAGCATGAAATTGCTTGGGCACCTGTTAATTTTTAAGATTTTGACACATTCAGCTCAAATGTACAATCATGCGCTAAAAACGCATTTAAAGCAATAAAAAGGTGATTATGGCTGTCAAACCTAAACCAAACGTTGTGCACTCAAATCTTTTGCTGTATTTAGTTTATTTTGGCATCCGGATGATGATTCTAGCATGAAATTGCTTGGGCACCTGTTAATTTTTAAGATTTTGACACATTCAGCTCAAATGTACACAATTGCTGATTATGGCTGTCAAATCTAAACCAAACGTTGTGCACTCAAATCTTTTGCTGTATTTAGTTTATTTTGGCATCCGGATGATGATTCTAGCATGAAATTGCTTGGGCACCTGTTAATTTTTAAGATTTTGACACATTCAGCTCAATGTACAATCATGCGCTAAAAACGCATTTAAAGCAATAAAAAGGTGATTATGGCTGTCAAACCTAAACCAAACGTTGTGCACTCAAATCTTTTGCTGTATTTAGTTTATTTTGGCATCCGGATGATGATTCTAGCATGAAATTGCTTGGGCACCTGTTAATTTTTAAGATTTTGACACATTCAGCTCAAATGTACACAATTGCTGATTATGGCTGTCAAATCTAAACCAAACGTTGTGCACTCAAATCTTTTGCTGTATTTAGTTTATTTTGGCATCCGGATGATGATTCTAGCATGAAATTGCTTGGGCACCTGTTAATTTTTAAGATTTTGACACATTCAGCTCAAATGTACAATCATGCGCTAAAAACGCATTTAAAGCAATAAAAAGGTGATTATGGCTGTCAAACCTAAACCAAACGTTGTGCACTCAAATCTTTTGCTGTATTTAGTTTATTTTGGCATCCGGATGATGATTCTAGCATGAAATTGCTTGGGCACCTGTTAATTTTTAAGATTTTGACACATTCAGCTCAAATGTACACAATTGCTGATTATGGCTGTCAAATCTAAACCAAACGTTGTGCACTCAAATCTTTTGCTGTATTTAGTTTATTTTGGCATCCGGATGATGATTCTAGCATGAAATTGCTGGGCACCTGTTAATTTTTAAGATTTTGACACATTCAGCTCAAATGTACAATCATGCGCTAAAAACGCATTTAAAGCAATAAAAAGGTGATTATGGCTGTCAAACCTAAACCAAACGTTGTGCACTCAAATCTTTTGCTGTATTTAGTTTATTTTGGCATCCGGATGATGATTCTAGCATGAAATTGCTTGGGCACCTGTTAATTTTTAAGATTTTGACACATTCAGCTCAAATGTACACAATTGCTGATTATGGCTGTCAAATCTAAACCAAACGTTGTGCACTCAAATCTTTTGCTGTATTTAGTTTATTTTGGCATCCGGATGATGATTCTAGCATGAAATTGCTTGGGCACCTGTTAATTTTTAAGATTTTGACACATTCAGCTCAAATGTACAATCATGCGCTAAAACGCATTTAAAGCAATAAAAAGGTGATTATGGCTGTCAAACCTAAACCAACGTTGTGCACTCAAATCTTTTGCTGTATTTAGTTTATTTTGGCATCCGGATGATGATTCTAGCATGAAATTGCTTGGGCACCTGTTAATTTTTAAGATTTTGACACATTCAGCTCAAATGTACACAATTGCTGATTATGGCTGTCAAATCTAAACCAAACGTTGTGCACTCAAATCTTTTGCTGTATTTAGTTTATTTTGGCATCCGGATGATGATTCTAGCATGAAATTGCTTGGGCACCTGTTAATTTTTAAGATTTTGACACATTCAGCTCAAATGTACAATCATGCGCTAAAAACGCATTTAAAGCAATAAAAAGGTGATTATGGCTGTCAAACCTAAACCAAACGTTGTGCACTCAAATCTTTTGCTGTATTTAGTTTATTTTGGCATCCGGATGATGATTCTAGCATGAAATTGCTTGGGCACCTGTTAATTTTTAAGATTTTGACACATTCAGCTCAAATGTACACAATTGCTGATTATGGCTGTCAAATCTAAACCAAACGTTGTGCACTCAAATCTTTTGCTGTATTTAGTTTATTTTGGCATCCGGATGATGATTCTAGCATGAAATTGCTTGGGCACCTGTTAATTTTTAAGATTTTGACACATTCAGCTCAAATGTACAATCATGCGCTAAAAACGCATTTAAAGCAATAAAAAGGTGATTATGGCTGTCAAACCTAAACCAAACGTTGTGCACTCAAATCTTTTGCTGTATTTAGTTTATTTTGGCATCCGGATGATGATTCTAGCATGAAATTGCTTGGGCACCTGTTAATTTTTAAGATTTTGACACATTCAGCTCAAATGTACACAATTGCTGATTATGGCTGTCAAATCTAAACCAAACGTTGTGCACTCAAATCTTTTGCTGTATTTAGTTTATTTTGGCATCCGGATGATGATTCTAGCATGAAATTGCTTGGGCACCTGTTAATTTTTAAGATTTTGACACATTCAGCTCAAATGTACAATCATGCGCTAAAAACGCATTTAAAGCAATAAAAAGGTGATTATGGCTGTCAAACCTAAACCAAACGTTGTGCACTTCAAATCTTTTGCTGTATTTAGTTTATTTTGGCATCCGGATGATGATTCTAGCATGAAATTGCTTGGGCACCTGTTAATTTTTAAGATTTTGACACATTCAGCTCAAATGTACACAATTGCTGATTATGGCTTGTCAAATCTAAACCAAAACGTTGTGCACTCAAATCTTTTGCTGTATTTAGTTTATTTTGGCATCCGGATGATGATTCTAGCATGAAATTGCTTGGGCACCTGTTAATTTTTAAGATTTTGACACATTCAGCTCAAATGTACAATCATGCGCTAAAAACGCATTTAAAGCAATAAAAAGGTGATTATGGCTGTCAAACCTAAACCAAACGTTGTGCACTCAAATCTTTTGCTGTATTTAGTTTATTTTGGCATCCGGATGATGATTCTAGCATGAAATTGCTTGGGGCACCTGTTAATTTTTAAGATTTGACACATTCAGCTCAAATGTACACAATTGCTGATTATGGCTGTCAAATCTAAACCAAACGTTGTGCACTCAAATCTTTTGCTGTATTTAGTTTATTTTGGCATCCGGATGATGATTCTAGCATGAAATTGCTTGGGCACCTGTTAATTTTTAAGATTTTGACACATTCAGCTCAAATGTACAATCATGCGCTAAAAACGCATTTAAAGCAATAAAAAGGTGATTATGGCTGTCAAACCTAAACCAAACGTTGTGCACTCAAATCTTTTGCTGTATTTAGTTTATTTTGGCATCCGGATGATGATTCTAGCATGAAATTGCTTGGGCACCTGTTAATTTTTAAGATTTTGACACATTCAGCTCAAATGTACACAATTGCTGATTATGGCTGTCAAATCTAAACCAAACGTTGTGCACTCAAATCTTTTGCTGTATTTAGTTTATTTTGGCATCCGGATGATGATTCTAGCATGAAATTGCTTGGGCACCTGTTAATTTTTAAGATTTTGACACATTCAGCTCAAATGTACAATCATGCGCTAAAAACGCATTTAAAGCAATAAAAAGGTGATTATGGCTGTCAAACCTAACCAAACGTTGTGCACTCAAATCTTTTGCTGTATTTAGTTTATTTTGGCATCCGGATGATGATTCTAGCATGAAATTGCTTGGGCACCTGT
>NW_027520514.1:0-38132 GCF_051991245.1 Festucalex cinctus
ACAACGTTTGGTTTAGATTTGACAGCCATAATCAGCAATTGTGTACATTTGAGCTGAATGTGTCAAAATCTTAAAAATTAACAGGTGCCCAAGCAATTTCATGCTAGAATCATCATCCGGATGCCAAAATAAACTAAATACAGCAAAAGATTTGAGTGCACAACGTTTGGTTTAGGTTTGACAGCCATAATCACCTTTTTATTGCTTTAAATGCGTTTTTAGCGCATGATTGTACATTTGAGCTGAATGTGTCAAAATCTTAAAAATTAACAGGTGCCCAAGCAATTTCATGCTAGAATCATCATCCGGATGCCAAAATAAACTAAATACAGCAAAAGATTTGAGTGCACAACGTTTGGTTTAGATTTGACAGCCATAATCAGCAATTGTGTACATTTGAGCTGAATGTGTCAAAATCTTAAAAATTAACAGGTGCCCAAGCAATTTCATGCTAGAATCATCATCCGGATGCCAAAATAAACTAAATACAGCAAAAGATTTGAGTGCACAACGTTTGGTTTAGGTTTGACAGCCATAATCACCTTTTTATTGCTTTAAATGCGTTTTTAGCGCATGATTGTACATTTGAGCTGAATGTGTCAAAATCTTAAAAATTAACAGGTGCCCAAGCAATTTCATGCTAGAATCATCATCCGGATGCCAAAATAAACTAAATACAGCAAAAGATTTGAGTGCACAACGTTTGGTTTAGATTTGACAGCCATAATCAGCAATTGTGTACATTTGAGCTGAATGTGTCAAAATCTTAAAAATTAACAGGTGCCCAAGCAATTTCATGCTAGAATCATCATCCGGATGCCAAAATAAACTAAATACAGCAAAAGATTTGAGTGCACAACGTTTGGTTTAGGTTTGACAGCCATAATCACCTTTTTATTGCTTTAAATGCGTTTTTAGCGCATGATTGTACATTTGAGCTGAATGTGTCAAAATCTTAAAAATTAACAGGTGCCCAAGCAATTTCATGCTAGAATCATCATCCGGATGCCAAAATAAACTAAATACAGCAAAAGATTTGAGTGCACAACGTTTGGTTTAGATTTGACAGCCATAATCAGCAATTGTGTACATTTGAGCTGAATGTGTCAAAATCTTAAAAATTAACAGGTGCCCAAGCAATTTCATGCTAGAATCATCATCCGGATGCCAAAATAAACTAAATACAGCAAAAGATTTGAGTGCACAACGTTTGGTTTAGGTTTGACAGCCATAATCACCTTTTTATTGCTTTAAATGCGTTTTTAGCGCATGATTGTACATTTGAGCTGAATGTGTCAAAATCTTAAAAATTAACAGGTGCCCAAGCAATTTCATGCTAGAATCATCATCCGGATGCCAAAATAAACTAAATACAGCAAAAGATTTGAGTGCACAACGTTTGGTTTAGATTTGACAGCCATAATCAGCAATTGTGTACATTTGAGCTGAATGTGTCAAAATCTTAAAAATTAACAGGTGCCCAAGCAATTTCATGCTAGAATCATCATCCGGATGCCAAAATAAACTAAATACAGCAAAAGATTTGAGTGCACAACGTTTGGTTTAGGTTTGACAGCCATAATCACCTTTTTATTGCTTTAAATGCGTTTTTAGCGCATGATTGTACATTTGAGCTGAATGTGTCAAAATCTTAAAAATTAACAGGTGCCCAAGCAATTTCATGCTAGAATCATCATCCGGATGCCAAAATAAACTAAATACAGCAAAAGATTTGAGTGCACAACGTTTGGTTTAGATTTGACAGCCATAATCAGCAATTGTGTACATTTGAGCTGAATGTGTCAAAATCTTAAAAATTAACAGGTGCCCAAGCAATTTCATGCTAGAATCATCATCCGGATGCCAAAATAAACTAAATACAGCAAAAGATTTGAGTGCACAACGTTTGGTTTAGGTTTGACAGCCATAATCACCTTTTTATTGCTTTAAATGCGTTTTTAGCGCATGATTGTACATTTGAGCTGAATGTGTCAAAATCTTAAAAATTAACAGGTGCCCAAGCAATTTCATGCTAGAATCATCATCCGGATGCCAAAATAAACTAAATACAGCAAAAGATTTGAGTGCACAACGTTTGGTTTAGATTTGACAGCCATAATCAGCAATTGTGTACATTTGAGCTGAATGTGTCAAAATCTTAAAAATTAACAGGTGCCCAAGCAATTTCATGCTAGAATCATCATCCGGATGCCAAAATAAACTAAATACAGCAAAAGATTTGAGTGCACAACGTTTGGTTTAGGTTTGACAGCCATAATCACCTTTTTATTGCTTTAAATGCGTTTTTAGCGCATGATTGTACATTTGAGCTGAATGTGTCAAAATCTTAAAAATTAACAGGTGCCCAAGCAATTTCATGCTAGAATCATCATCCGGATGCCAAAATAAACTAAATACAGCAAAAGATTTGAGTGCACAACGTTTGGTTTAGATTTGACAGCCATAATCAGCAATTGTGTACATTTGAGCTGAATGTGTCAAAATCTTAAAAATTAACAGGTGCCCAAGCAATTTCATGCTAGAATCATCATCCGGATGCCAAAATAAACTAAATACAGCAAAAGATTGAGTGCACAACGTTTGGTTTAGGTTTGACAGCCATAATCACCTTTTTATTGCTTTAAATGCGTTTTAGCGCATGATTGTACATTTGAGCTGAATGTGTCAAAATCTTAAAAATTAACAGGTGCCCAAGCAATTTCATGCTAGAATCATCATCCGGATGCCAAAATAAACTAAATACAGCAAAAGATTTGAGTGCACAACGTTTGGTTTAGATTTGACAGCCATAATCAGCAATTGTGTACATTTGAGCTGAATGTGTCAAAATCTTAAAATTAACAGGTGCCCAAGCAATTTCATGCTAGAATCATCATCCGGATGCCAAAATAAACTAAATACAGCAAAAGATTTGAGTGCACAACGTTTGGTTTAGATTTGACAGCCATAATCAGCAATTGTGTACATTTGAGCTGAATGTGTCAAAATCTTAAAAATTAACAGGTGCCCAAGCAATTTCATGCTAGAATCATCATCCGGATGCCAAAATAAACTAAATACAGCAAAAGATTTGAGTGCACAACGTTTGGTTTAGGTTTGACAGCCATAATCACCTTTTTATTGCTTTAAATGCGTTTTTAGCGCATGATTGTACATTTGAGCTGAATGTGTCAAAATCTTAAAAATTAACAGGTGCCCAAGCAATTTCATGCTAGAATCATCATCCGGATGCCAAAATAAACTAAATACAGCAAAAGATTTGAGTGCACAACGTTTGGTTTAGATTTGACAGCCATAATCAGCAATTGTGTACATTTGAGCTGAATGTGTCAAAATCTTAAAAATTAACAGGTGCCCAAGCAATTTCATGCTAGAATCATCATCCGGATGCCAAAATAAACTAAATACAGCAAAAGATTTGAGTGCACAACGTTTGGTTTAGGTTTGACAGCCATAATCACCTTTTTATTGCTTTAAATGCGTTTTTAGCGCATGATTGTACATTTGAGCTGAATGTGTCAAAATCTTAAAAATTAACAGGTGCCCAAGCAATTTCATGCTAGAATCATCATCCGGATGCCAAAATAAACTAAATACAGCAAAAGATTTGAGTGCACAACGTTTGGTTTAGATTTGACAGCCATAATCAGCAATTGTGTACATTTGAGCTGAATGTGTCAAAATCTTAAAAATTAACAGGTGCCCAAGCAATTTCATGCTAGAATCATCATCCGGATGCCAAAATAAACTAAATACAGCAAAAGATTTGAGTGCACAACGTTTGGTTTAGGTTTGACAGCCATAATCACCTTTTTATTGCTTTAAATGCGTTTTTAGCGCATGATTGTACATTTGAGCTGAATGTGTCAAAATCTTAAAAATTAACAGGTGCCCAAGCAATTTCATGCTAGAATCATCATCCGGATGCCAAAATAAACTAAATACAGCAAAAGATTTGAGTGCACAACGTTTGGTTTAGATTTGACAGCCATAATCAGCAATTGTGTACATTTGAGCTGAATGTGTCAAAATCTTAAAAATTAACAGGTGCCCAAGCAATTTCATGCTAGAATCATCATCCGGATGCCAAAATAAACTAAATACAGCAAAAGATTTGAGTGCACAACGTTTGGTTTAGGTTTGACAGCCATAATCACCTTTTTATTGCTTTAAATGCGTTTTTAGCGCATGATTGTACATTTGAGCTGAATGTGTCAAAATCTTAAAAATTAACAGGTGCCCAAGCAATTTCATGCTAGAATCATCATCCGGATGCCAAAATAAACTAAATACAGCAAAAGATTTGAGTGCACAACGTTTGGTTTAGATTTGACAGCCATAATCAGCAATTGTGTACATTTGAGCTGAATGTGTCAAAATCTTAAAAATTAACAGGTGCCCAAGCAATTTCATGCTAGAATCATCATCCGGATGCCAAAATAAACTAAATACAGCAAAAGATTTGAGTGCACAACGTTTGGTTTAGGTTTGACAGCCATAATCACCTTTTTATTGCTTTAAATGCGTTTTTAGCGCATGATTGTACATTTGAGCTGAATGTGTCAAAATCTTAAAAATTAACAGGTGCCCAAGCAATTTCATGCTAGAATCATCATCCGGATGCCAAAATAAACTAAATACAGCAAAAGATTTGAGTGCACAACGTTTGGTTTAGATTTGACAGCCATAATCAGCAATTGTGTACATTTGAGCTGAATGTGTCAAAATCTTAAAAATTAACAGGTGCCCAAGCAATTTCATGCTAGAATCATCATCCGGATGCCAAAATAAACTAAATACAGCAAAAGATTTGAGTGCACAACGTTTGGTTTAGGTTTGACAGCCATAATCACCTTTTTATTGCTTTAAATGCGTTTTTAGCGCATGATTGTACATTTGAGCTGAATGTGTCAAAATCTTAAAAATTAACAGGTGCCCAAGCAATTTCATGCTAGAATCATCATCCGGATGCCAAAATAAACTAAATACAGCAAAAGATTTGAGTGCACAACGTTTGGTTTAGATTTGACAGCCATAATCAGCAATTGTGTACATTTGAGCTGAATGTGTCAAAATCTTAAAAATTAACAGGTGCCCAAGCAATTTCATGCTAGAATCATCATCCGGATGCCAAAATAAACTAAATACAGCAAAAGATTTGAGTGCACAACGTTTGGTTTAGATTTGACAGCCATAATCAGCAATTGTGTACATTTGAGCTGAATGTGTCAAAATCTTAAAAATTAACAGGTGCCCAAGCAATTTCATGCTAGAATCATCATCCGGATGCCAAAATAAACTAAATACAGCAAAGGATTTGAGTGCACAACGTTTGGTTTAGGTTTGACAGCCATAATCACCTTTTTATTGCTTTAAATGCGTTTTTAGCGCATGATTGTACATTTGAGCTGAATGTGTCAAAATCTTAAAAATTAACAGGTGCCCAAGCAATTTCATGCTAGAATCATCATCCGGATGCCAAAATAAACTAAATACAGCAAAAGATTTGAGTGCACAACGTTTGGTTTAGATTTGACAGCCATAATCAGCAATTGTGTACATTTGAGCTGAATGTGTCAAAATCTTAAAAATTAACAGGTGCCCAAGCAATTTCATGCTAGAATCATCATCCGGATGCCAAAATAAACTAAATACAGCAAAAGATTTGAGTGCACAACGTTTGGTTTAGGTTTGACAGCCATAATCACCTTTTTATTGCTTTAAATGCGTTTTTAGCGCATGATTGTACATTTGAGCTGAATGTGTCAAAATCTTAAAAATTAACAGGTGCCCAAGCAATTTCATGCTAGAATCATCATCCGGATGCCAAAATAAACTAAATACAGCAAAAGATTTGAGTGCACAACGTTTGGTTTAGATTTGACAGCCATAATCAGCAATTGTGTACATTTGAGCTGAATGTGTCAAAATCTTAAAAATTAACAGGTGCCCAAGCAATTTCATGCTAGAATCATCATCCGGATGCCAAAATAAACTAAATACAGCAAAAGATTTGAGTGCACAACGTTTGGTTTAGGTTTGACAGCCATAATCACCTTTTTATTGCTTTAAATGCGTTTTTAGCGCATGATTGTACATTTGAGCTGAATGTGTCAAAATCTTAAAAATTAACAGGTGCCCAAGCAATTTCATGCTAGAATCATCATCCGGATGCCAAAATAAACTAAATACAGCAAAAGATTTGAGTGCACAACGTTTGGTTTAGATT
Source organism: Festucalex cinctus (assembly GCF_051991245.1). Lineage (NCBI taxonomy): Eukaryota > Metazoa > Chordata > Actinopteri > Syngnathiformes > Syngnathidae > Festucalex > Festucalex cinctus. Next base: position 6,251 of record NW_027520514.1, read on the forward strand.
TGACAGCCATAATCAGCAATTGTGTACATTTGAGCTGAATGTGTCAAAATCTTAAAAATTAACAGGTGCCCAAGCAATTTCATGCTAGAATCATCATCCGGATGCCAAAATAAACTAAATACAGCAAAAGATTTGAGTGCACAACGTTTGGTTTAGGTTTGACAGCCATAATCACCTTTTTATTGCTTTAAATGCGTTTTTAGCGCATGATTGTACATTTGAGCTGAATGTGTCAAAATCTTAAAAATTAACAGGTGCCCAAGCAATTTCATGCTAGAATCATCATCCGGATGCCAAAATAAACTAAATACAGCAAAAGATTTGAGTGCACAACGTTTGGTTTAGATTTGACAGCCATAATCAGCAATTGTGTACATTTGAGCTGAATGTGTCAAAATCTTAAAAATTAACAGGTGCCCAAGCAATTTCATGCTAGAATCATCATCCGGATGCCAAAATAAACTAAATACAGCAAAAGATTTGAGTGCACAACGTTTGGTTTAGGTTTGACAGCCATAATCACCTTTTTATTGCTTTAAATGCGTTTTTAGCGCATGATTGTACATTTGAGCTGAATGTGTCAAAATCTTAAAAATTAACAGGTGCCCAAGCAATTTCATGCTAGAATCATCATCCGGATGCCAAAATAAACTAAATACAGCAAAAGATTTGAGTGCACAACGTTTGGTTTAGATTTGACAGCCATAATCAGCAATTGTGTACATTTGAGCTGAATGTGTCAAAATCTTAAAAATTAACAGGTGCCCAAGCAATTTCATGCTAGAATCATCATCCGGATGCCAAAATAAACTAAATACAGCAAAAGATTTGAGTGCACAACGTTTGGTTTAGGTTTGACAGCCATAATCACCTTTTTATTGCTTTAAATGCGTTTTTAGCGCATGATTGTACATTTGAGCTGAATGTGTCAAAATCTTAAAAATTAACAGGTGCCCAAGCAATTTCATGCTAGAATCATCATCCGGATGCCAAAATAAACTAAATACAGCAAAAGATTTGAGTGCACAACGTTTGGTTTAGATTTGACAGCCATAATCAGCAATTGTGTACATTTGAGCTGAATGTGTCAAAATCTTAAAAATTAACAGGTGCCCAAGCAATTTCATGCTAGAATCATCATCCGGATGCCAAAATAAACTAAATACAGCAAAAGATTTGAGTGCACAACGTTTGGTTTAGATTTGACAGCCATAATCAGCAATTGTGTACATTTGAGCTGAATGTGTCAAAATCTTAAAAATTAACAGGTGCCCAAGCAATTTCATGCTAGAATCATCATCCGGATGCCAAAATAAACTAAATACAGCAAAAGATTTGAGTGCACAACGTTTGGTTTAGGTTTGACAGCCATAATCACCTTTTATTGCTTTAAATGCGTTTTTAGCGCATGATTGTACATTTGAGCTGAATGTGTCAAAATCTTAAAAATTAACAGGTGCCCAAGCAATTTCATGCTAGAATCATCATCCGGATGCCAAAATAAACTAAATACAGCAAAAGATTGTGAGTGCACAACGTTTGGTTTAGATTTGACAGCCATAATCAGCAATTGTGTACATTTGAGCTGAATGTGTCAAAATCTTAAAAATTAACAGGTGCCCAAGCAATTTCATGCTAGAATCATCATCCGGATGCCAAAATAAACTAAATACAGCAAAAGATTTGAGTGCACAACGTTTGGTTTAGGTTTGACAGCCATAATCACCTTTTTATTGCTTTAAATGCGTTTTTAGCGCATGATTGTACATTTGAGCTGAATGTGTCAAAATCTTAAAAATTAACAGGTGCCCAAGCAATTTCATGCTAGAATCATCATCCGGATGCCAAAATAAACTAAATACAGCAAAAGATTTGAGTGCACAACGTTTGGTTTAGATTTGACAGCCATAATCAGCAATTGTGTACATTTGAGCTGAATGTGTCAAAATCTTAAAAATTAACAGGTGCCCAAGCAATTTCATGCTAGAATCATCATCCGGATGCCAAAATAAACTAAATACAGCAAAAGATTTGAGTGCACAACGTTTGGTTTAGGTTTGACAGCCATAATCACCTTTTTATTGCTTTAAATGCGTTTTTAGCGCATGATTGTACATTTGAGCTGAATGTGTCAAAATCTTAAAAATTAACAGGTGCCCAAGCAATTTCATGCTAGAATCATCATCCGGATGCCAAAATAAACTAAATACAGCAAAAGATTTGAGTGCACAACGTTTGGTTTAGATTTGACAGCCATAATCAGCAATTGTGTACATTTGAGCTGAATGTGTCAAAATCTTAAAAATTAACAGGTGCCCAAGCAATTTCATGCTAGAATCATCATCCGGATGCCAAAATAAACTAAATACAGCAAAAGATTTGAGTGCACAACGTTTGGTTTAGGTTTGACAGCCATAATCACCTTTTTATTGCTTTAAATGCGTTTTTAGCGCATGATTGTACATTTGAGCTGAATGTGTCAAAATCTTAAAAATTAACAGGTGCCCAAGCAATTTCATGCTAGAATCATCATCCGGATGCCAAAATAAACTAAATACAGCAAAAGATTTGAGTGCACAACGTTTGGTTTAGATTTGACAGCCATAATCAGCAATTGTGTACATTTGAGCTGAATGTGTCAAAATCTTAAAAATTAACAGGTGCCCAAGCAATTTCATGCTAGAATCATCATCCGGATGCCAAAATAAACTAAATACAGCAAAAGATTTGAGTGCACAACGTTTGGTTTAGGTTTGACAGCCATAATCACCTTTTTATTGCTTTAAATGCGTTTTTAGCGCATGATTGTACATTTGAGCTGAATGTGTCAAAATCTTAAAAATTAACAGGTGCCCAAGCAATTTCATGCTAGAATCATCATCCGGATGCCAAAATAAACTAAATACAGCAAAAGATTTGAGTGCACAACGTTTGGTTTAGATTTGACAGCCATAATCAGCAATTGTGTACATTTGAGCTGAATGTGTCAAAATCTTAAAAATTAACAGGTGCCCAAGCAATTTCATGCTAGAATCATCATCCGGATGCCAAAATAAACTAAATACAGCAAAAGATTTGAGTGCACAACGTTTGGTTTAGGTTTGACAGCCATAATCACCTTTTTATTGCTTTAAATGCGTTTTTAGCGCATGATTGTACATTTGAGCTGAATGTGTCAAAATCTTAAAAATTAACAGGTGCCCAAGCAATTTCATGCTAGAATCATCATCCGGATGCCAAAATAAACTAAATACAGCAAAAGATTTGAGTGCACAACGTTTGGTTTAGATTTGACAGCCATAATCAGCAATTGTGTACATTTGAGCTGAATGTGTCAAAATCTTAAAAATTAACAGGTGCCCAAGCAATTTCATGCTAGAATCATCATCCGGATGCCAAAATAAACTAAATACAGCAAAAGATTTGAGTGCACAACGTTTGGTTTAGGTTTGACAGCCATAATCACCTTTTTATTGCTTTAAATGCGTTTTTAGCGCATGATTGTACATTTGAGCTGAATGTGTCAAAATCTTAAAAATTAACAGGTGCCCAAGCAATTTCATGCTAGAATCATCATCCGGATGCCAAAATAAACTAAATACAGCAAAAGATTTGAGTGCACAACGTTTGGTTTAGATTTGACAGCCATAATCAGCAATTGTGTACATTTGAGCTGAATGTGTCAAAATCTTAAAAATTAACAGGTGCCCAAGCAATTTCATGCTAGAATCATCATCCGGATGCCAAAATAAACTAAATACAGCAAAAGATTTGAGTGCACAACGTTTGGTTTAGGTTTGACAGCCATAATCACCTTTTTATTGCTTTAAATGCGTTTTTAGCGCATGATTGTACATTTGAGCTGAATGTGTCAAAATCTTAAAAATTAACAGGTGCCCAAGCAATTTCATGCTAGAATCATCATCCGGATGCCAAAATAAACTAAATACAGCAAAAGATTTGAGTGCACAACGTTTGGTTTAGATTTGACAGCCATAATCAGCAATTGTGTACATTTGAGCTGAATGTGTCAAAATCTTAAAAATTAACAGGTGCCCAAGCAATTTCATGCTAGAATCATCATCCGGATGCCAAAATAAACTAAATACAGCAAAGGATTTGAGTGCACAACGTTTGGTTTAGGTTTGACAGCCATAATCACCTTTTTATTGCTTTAAATGCGTTTTTAGCGCATGATTGTACATTTGAGCTGAATGTGTCAAAATCTTAAAAATTAACAGGTGCCCAAGCAATTTCATGCTAGAATCATCATCCGGATGCCAAAATAAACTAAATACAGCAAAAGATTTGAGTGCACAACGTTTGGTTTAGATTTGACAGCCATAATCAGCAATTGTGTACATTTGAGCTGAATGTGTTAAAATCTTAAAAATTAACAGGTGCCCAAGCAATTTCATGCTAGAATCATCATCCGGATGCCAAAATAAACTAAATACAGCAAAAGATTTGAGTGCACAACGTTTGGTTTAGGTTTGACAGCCATAATCACCTTTTTATTGCTTTAAATGCGTTTTTAGCGCATGATTGTACATTTGAGCTGAATGTGTCAAAATCTTAAAAATTAACAGGTGCCCAAGCAATTTCATGCTAGAATCATCATCCGGATGCCAAAATAAACTAAATACAGCAAAAGATTTGAGTGCACAACGTTTGGTTTAGATTTGACAGCCATAATCAGCAATTGTGTACATTTGAGCTGAATGTGTCAAAATCTTAAAAATTAACAGGTGCCCAAGCAATTTCATGCTAGAATCATCATCCGGATGCCAAAATAAACTAAATACAGCAAAAGATTTGAGTGCACAACGTTTGGTTTAGATTTGACAGCCATAATCAGCAATTGTGTACATTTGAGCTGAATGTGTCAAAATCTTAAAAATTAACAGGTGCCCAAGCAATTTCATGCTAGAATCATCATCCGGATGCCAAAATAAACTAAATACAGCAAAAGATTTGAGTGCACAACGTTTGGTTTAGGTTTGACAGCCATAATCACCTTTTTATTGCTTTAAATGCGTTTTTAGCGCATGATTGTACATTTGAGCTGAATGTGTCAAAATCTTAAAAATTAACAGGTGCCCAAGCAATTTCATGCTAGAATCATCATCCGGATGCCAAAATAAACTAAATACAGCAAAAGATTTGAGTGCACAACGTTTGGTTTAGATTTGACAGCCATAATCAGCAATTGTGTACATTTGAGCTGAATGTGTCAAAATCTTAAAAATTAACAGGTGCCCAAGCAATTTCATGCTAGAATCATCATCCGGATGCCAAAATAAACTAAATACAGCAAAAGATTTGAGTGCACAACGTTTGGTTTAGGTTTGACAGCCATAATCACCTTTTTATTGCTTTAAATGCGTTTTTAGCGCATGATTGTACATTTGAGCTGAATGTGTCAAAATCTTAAAAATTAACAGGTGCCCAAGCAATTTCATGCTAGAATCATCATCCGGATGCCAAAATAAACTAAATACAGCAAAAGATTTGAGTGCACAACGTTTGGTTTAGATTTGACAGCCATAATCAGCAATTGTGTACATTTGAGCTGAATGTGTCAAAATCTTAAAAATTAACAGGTGCCCAAGCAATTTCATGCTAGAATCATCATCCGGATGCCAAAATAAACTAAATACAGCAAAAGATTTGAGTGCACAACGTTTGGTTTAGGTTTGACAGCCATAATCACCTTTTTATTGCTTTAAATGCGTTTTTAGCGCATGATTGTACATTTGAGCTGAATGTGTCAAAATCTTAAAAATTAACAGGTGCCCAAGCAATTTCATGCTAGAATCATCATCCGGATGCCAAAATAAACTAAATACAGCAAAAGATTTGAGTGCACAACGTTTGGTTTAGATTTGACAGCCATAATCAGCAATTGTGTACATTTGAGCTGAATGTGTCAAAATCTTAAAAATTAACAGGTGCCCAAGCAAATTCATGCTAGAATCATCATCCGGATGCCAAAATAAACTAAATACAGCAAAAGATTTGAGTGCACAACGTTTGGTTTAGGTTTGACAGCCATAATCACCTTTTTATTGCTTTAAATGCGTTTTTAGCGCATGATTGTACATTTGAGCTGAATGTGTCAAAATCTTAAAAATTAACAGGTGCCCAAGCAATTTCATGCTAGAATCATCATCCGGATGCCAAAATAAACTAAATACAGCAAAAGATTTGAGTGCACAACGTTTGGTTTAGATTTGACAGCCATAATCAGCAATTGTGTACATTTGAGCTGAATGTGTCAAAATCTTAAAAATTAACAGGTGCCCAAGCAATTTCATGCTAGAATCATCATCCGGATGCCAAAATAAACTAAATACAGCAAAAGATTTGAGTGCACAACGTTTGGTTTAGATTTGACAGCCATAATCAGCAATTGTGTACATTTGAGCTGAATGTGTCAAAATCTTAAAAATTAACAGGTGCCCAAGCAATTTCATGCTAGAATCATCATCCGGATGCCAAAATAAACTAAATACAGCAAAGGATTTGAGTGCACAACGTTTGGTTTAGGTTTGACAGCCATAATCACCTTTTTATTGCTTTAAATGCGTTTTTAGCGCATGATTGTACATTTGAGCTGAATGTGTCAAAATCTTAAAAATTAACAGGTGCCCAAGCAATTTCATGCTAGAATCATCATCCGGATGCCAAAATAAACTAAATACAGCAAAAGATTTGAGTGCACAACGTTTCGGTTTAGATTTGACAGCCATAATCAGCAATTGTGTACATTTGAGCTGAATGTGTCAAAATCTTAAAAATTAACAGGTGCCCAAGCAATTTCATGCTAGAATCATCATCCGGATGCCAAAATAAACTAAATACAGCAAAAGATTTGAGTGCACAACGTTTGGTTTAGGTTTGACAGCCATAATCACCTTTTTATTGCTTTAAATGCGTTTTTAGCGCATGATTGTACATTTGAGCTGAATGTGTCAAAATCTTAAAAATTAACAGGTGCCCAAGCAATTTCATGCTAGAATCATCATCCGGATGCCAAAATAAACTAAATACAGCAAAAGATTTGAGTGCACAACGTTTGGTTTAGATTTGACAGCCATAATCAGCAATTGTGTACATTTGAGCTGAATGTGTCAAAATCTTAAAAATTAACAGGTGCCCAAGCAATTTCATGCTAGAATCATCATCCGGATGCCAAAATAAACTAAATACAGCAAAAGATTTGAGTGCACAACGTTTGGTTTAGGTTTGACAGCCATAATCACCTTTTTATTGCTTTAAATGCGTTTTTAGCGCATGATTGTACATTTGAGCTGAATGTGTCAAAATCTTAAAAATTAACAGGTGCCCAAGCAATTTCATGCTAGAATCATCATCCGGATGCCAAAATAAACTAAATACAGCAAAAGATTTGAGTGCACAACGTTTGGTTTAGATTTGACAGCCATAATCAGCAATTGTGTACATTTGAGCTGAATGTGTCAAAATCTTAAAAATTAAATTAACAGGTGCCCAAGCAAATTCATGCTAGAATCATCATCCGGATGCCAAAATAAACTAAATACAGCAAAAGATTTGAGTGCACAACGTTTGGTTTAGGTTTGACAGCCATAATCACCTTTTTATTGCTTTAAATGCGTTTTTAGCGCATGATTGTACATTTGAGCTGAATGTGTCAAAATCTTAAAATTAACAGGTGCCCAAGCAATTTCATGCTAGAATCATCATCCGGATGCCAAAATAAACAAAATACAGCAAAAGATTTGAGTGCACAACGTTTGGTTTAGATTTGACAGCCATAATCAGCAATTGTGTACATTTGAGCTGAATGTGTCAAAATCTTAAAAATTAACAGGTGCCCAAGCAATTTCATGCTAGAATCATCATCCGGATGCCAAAATAAACTAAATACAGCAAAAGATTTGAGTGCACAACGTTTGGTTTAGGTTTGACAGCCATAATCACCTTTTTATTGCTTTAAATGCGTTTTTAGCGCATGATTGTACATTTGAGCTGAATGTGTCAAAATCTTAAAAATTAACAGGTGCCCAAGCAATTTCATGCTAGAATCATCATCCGGATGCCAAAATAAACTAAATACAGCAAAAGATTTGAGTGCACAACGTTTGGTTTAGATTTGACAGCCATAATCAGCAATTGTGTACATTTGAGCTGAATGTGTCAAAATCTTAAAAATTAACAGGTGCCCAAGCAATTTCATGCTAGAATCATCATCCGGATGCCAAAATAAACTAAATACAGCAAAAGATTTGAGTGCACAACGTTTGGTTTAGGTTTGACAGCCATAATCACCTTTTTATTGCTTTAAATGCGTTTTTAGCGCATGATTGTACATTTGAGCTGAATGTGTCAAAATCTTAAAAATTAACAGGTGCCCAAGCAATTTCATGCTAGAATCATCATCCGGATGCCAAAATAAACTAAATACAGCAAAAGATTTGAGTGCACAACGTTTGGTTTAGATTTGACAGCCATAATCAGCAATTGTGTACATTTGAGCTGAATGTGTCAAAATCTTAAAAATTAACAGGTGCCCAAGCAATTTCATGCTAGAATCATCATCCGGATGCCAAAATAAACTAAATACAGCAAAAGATTTGAGTGCACAACGTTTGGTTTAGGTTTGACAGCCATAATCACCTTTTTATTGCTTTAAATGCGTTTTTAGCGCATGATTGTACATTTGAGCTGAATGTGTCAAAATCTTAAAATTAACAGGTGCCCAAGCAATTTCATGCTAGAATCATCATCCGGATGCCAAAATAAACTAAATACAGCAAAAGATTTGAGTGCACAACGTTTGGTTTAGATTTGACAGCCATAATCAGCAATTGTGTACATTTGAGCTGAATGTGTCAAAATCTTAAAAATTAACAGGTGCCCAAGCAATTTCATGCTAGAATCATCATCCGGATGCCAAAATAAACTAAATACAGCAAAAGATTTGAGTGCACAACGTTTGGTTTAGGTTTGACAGCCATAATCACCTTTTTATTGCTTTAAATGCGTTTTTAGCGCATGATTGTACATTTGAGCTGAATGTGTCAAAATCTTAAAAATTAACAGGTGCCCAAGCAATTTCATGCTAGAATCATCATCCGGATGCCAAAATAAACTAAATACAGCAAAAGATTTGAGTGCACAACGTTTGGTTTAGATTTGACAGCCATAATCAGCAATTGTGTACATTTGAGCTGAATGTGTCAAAATCTTAAAAATTAACAGGTGCCCAAGCAATTTCATGCTAGAATCATCATCCGGATGCCAAAATAAACTAAATACAGCAAAAGATTTGAGTGCACAACGTTTGGTTTAGGTTTGACAGCCATAATCACCTTTTTATTGCTTTAAATGCGTTTTTAGCGCATGATTGTACATTTGAGCTGAATGTGTCAAAATCTTAAAAATTAACAGGTGCCCAAGCAATTTCATGCTAGAATCATCATCCGGATGCCAAAATAAACTAAATACAGCAAAAGATTTGAGTGCACAACGTTTGGTTTAGATTTGACAGCCATAATCAGCAATTGTGTACATTTGAGCTGAATGTGTCAAAATCTTAAAAATTAACAGGTGCCCAAGCAATTTCATGCTAGAATCATCATCCGGATGCCAAAATAAACTAAATACAGCAAAAGATTTGAGTGCACAACGTTTGGTTTAGGTTTGACAGCCATAATCACCTTTTTATTGCTTTAAATGCGTTTTTAGCGCATGATTGTACATTTGAGCTGAATGTGTCAAAATCTTAAAAATTAACAGGTGCCCAAGCAATTTCATGCTAGAATCATCATCCGGATGCCAAAATAAACTAAATACAGCAAAAGATTTGAGTGCACAACGTTTGGTTTAGATTTGACAGCCATAATCAGCAATTGTGTACATTTGAGCTGAATGTGTCAAAATCTTAAAATTAACAGGTGCCCAAGCAATTTCATGCTAGAATCATCATCCGGATGCCAAAATAAACTAAATACAGCAAAAGATTTGAGTGCACAACGTTTGGTTTAGGTTTGACAGCCATAATCACCTTTTTATTGCTTTAAATGCGTTTTTAGCGCATGATTGTACATTTGAGCTGAATGTGTCAAAATCTTAAAAATTAACAGGTGCCCAAGCAATTTCATGCTAGAATCATCATCCGGATGCCAAAATAAACTAAATACAGCAAAAGATTTGAGTGCACAACGTTTGGTTTAGATTTGACAGCCATAATCAGCAATTGTGTACATTTGAGCTGAATGTGTCAAAATCTTAAAAATTAACAGGTGCCCAAGCAATTTCATGCTAGAATCATCATCCGGATGCCAAAATAAACTAAATACAGCAAAGGATTTGAGTGCACAACGTTTGGTTTAGGTTTGACAGCCATAATCACCTTTTTATTGCTTTAAATGCGTTTTTAGCGCATGATTGTACATTTGAGCTGAATGTGTCAAAATCTTAAAAATTAACAGGTGCCCAAGCAATTTCATGCTAGAATCATCATCCGGATGCCAAAATAAACTAAATACAGCAAAAGATTTGAGTGCACAACGTTTGGTTTAGATTTGACAGCCATAATCAGCAATTGTGTACATTTGAGCTGAATGTGTTAAAATCTTAAAAATTAACAGGTGCCCAAGCAATTTCATGCTAGAATCATCATCCGGATGCCAAAATAAACTAAATACAGCAAAAGATTTGAGTGCACAACGTTTGGTTTAGGTTGACAGCCATAATCACCTTTTTATTGCTTTAAATGCGTTTTTAGCGCATGATTGTACATTTGAGCTGAATGTGTCAAAATCTTAAAAATTAACAGGTGCCCAAGCAATTTCATGCTAGAATCATCATCCGGATGCCAAAATAAACTAAATACAGCAAAAGATTTGAGTGCACAACGTTTGGTTTAGATTTGACAGCCATAATCAGCAATTGTGTACATTTGAGCTGAATGTGTCAAAATCTTAAAAATTAACAGGTGCCCAAGCAATTTCATGCTAGAATCATCATCCGGATGCCAAAATAAACTAAATACAGCAAAAGATTTGAGTGCACAACGTTTGGTTTAGATTTGACAGCCATAATCAGCAATTGTGTACATTTGAGCTGAATGTGTCAAAATCTTAAAAATTAACAGGTGCCCAAGCAATTTCATGCTAGAATCATCATCCGGATGCCAAAATAAACTAAATACAGCAAAGGATTTGAGTGCACAACGTTTGGTTTAGGTTTGACAGCCATAATCACCTTTTTATTGCTTAAATGCGTTTTTAGCGCATGATTGTACATTTGAGCTGAATGTGTCAAAATCTTAAAAATTAACAGGTGCCCAAGCAATTTCATGCTAGAATCATCATCCGGATGCCAAAATAAACTAAATACAGCAAAAGATTTGAGTGCACAACGTTTGGTTTAGATTTGACAGCCATAATCAGCAATTGTGTACATTTGAGCTGAATGTGTCAAAATCTTAAAAATTAACAGGTGCCCAAGCAATTTCATGCTAGAATCATCATCCGGATGCCAAAATAAACTAAATACAGCAAAAGATTTGAGTGCACAACGTTTGGTTTAGGTTTGACAGCCATAATCACCTTTTTATTGCTTTAAATGCGTTTTTAGCGCATGATTGTACATTTGAGCTGAATGTGTCAAAATCTTAAAAATTAACAGGTGCCCAAGCAATTTCATGCTAGAATCATCATCCGGATGCCAAAATAAACTAAATACAGCAAAAGATTTGAGTGCACAACGTTTGGTTTAGATTTGACAGCCATAATCAGCAATTGTGTACATTTGAGCTGAATGTGTCAAAATCTTAAAAATTAACAGGTGCCCAAGCAATTTCATGCTAGAATCATCATCCGGATGCCAAAATAAACTAAATACAGCAAAAGATTTGAGTGCACAACGTTTGGTTTAGGTTTGACAGCCATAATCACCTTTTTATTGCTTTAAATGCGTTTTTAGCGCATGATTGTACATTTGAGCTGAATGTGTCAAAATCTTAAAAATTAACAGGTGCCCAAGCAATTTCATGCTAGAATCATCATCCGGATGCCAAAATAAACTAAATACAGCAAAAGATTTGAGTGCACAACGTTTGGTTTAGATTTGACAGCCATAATCAGCAATTGTGTACATTTGAGCTGAATGTGTCAAAATCTTAAAAATTAACAGGTGCCCAAGCAAATTCATGCTAGAATCATCATCCGGATGCCAAAATAAACTAAATACAGCAAAAGATTTGAGTGCACAACGTTTGGTTTAGGTTTGACAGCCATAATCACCTTTTTATTGCTTTAAATGCGTTTTTAGCGCATGATTGTACATTTGAGCTGAATGTGTCAAAATCTTAAAAATTAACAGGTGCCCAAGCAATTTCATGCTAGAATCATCATCCGGATGCCAAAATAAACTAAATACAGCAAAAGATTTGAGTGCACAACGTTTGGTTTAGATTTGACAGCCATAATCAGCAATTGTGTACATTTGAGCTGAATGTGTCAAAATCTTAAAAATTAACAGGTGCCCAAGCAATTTCATGCTAGAATCATCATCCGGATGCCAAAATAAACTAAATACAGCAAAAGATTTGAGTGCACAACGTTTGGTTTAGATTTGACAGCCATAATCAGCAATTGTGTACATTTGAGCTGAATGTGTCAAAATCACCATGTTCAAGCATAAGGGTGTCCATATGTGCACTTGGCACCAGGACACCCTAGGCCGCAGTTCGATGATCGACTTTGTAGTCGTGTCATCGGATTTGCGGCCGCATGTTTTGGACACTCGGGTGAAGAGAGGGGCGGAGCTGTCAACTGATCACCACCTGGTGGTGTGTTGGCTCCGATGGTGGGGGAAGATGCCGGTCCGACCTGGCAGACCCAAACGTATTGTGAGGGTTTGCTGGGAACGTCTGGCGGAATCCCCTGTCAGAAAGAGTTTCAATGCCCACCTCCGGCAGAGCTTCTCCCTTGTCTCGGGGGAGGTGGGGGACATTGAGTCCGAATGGACCATGTTCCGCGCCTCCATTGTTGAGGCGGCCGATCGGAGTTGTGGCCGTAAGGTGGTCGGTGCCTGTCGCGGCGGCAATCTTCGAACCCGCTGGTGGACACCAGCGGTAAGGGATGCCGTCAAGCTGAAGAAGGAGTCCTATCGGGCCTTTTTGGCCTGTCGGACTCCGGAGGCAGCTGACAGGTACCGGATGGCCAAGCGGAACGCGGCTTCGGCGGTTGCTGAGGCAAAAACTCGGGCATGGGAGGAGTTCGGTGAGGCCATGGAAAACGACTTCCGGACGGCTTCGAGGAAATTCTGGTCCACCATCCGGCGTCTCAGGAGGGGAAAGCAGTGCACCATTAACACTGTGTATAGTGGCGATGGGGTGCTGCTGACCTCGACTCGGGACGTCGTGAAGCGGTGGGGGGAATACTTCGAAGACCTCCTCAATTCCACCAACACGTCTCCTTTTGAAGAAGCAGAGTCTGGGGACTCTGGGGTGGGCTCTCCTATCTCTGGGGTCGAAGTCACTGAGGTGGTTGGAAAGCTCCTCGGTGGCAGGGCCCCGGGGGTGGATGAGATCCGCCCGGAGTTCCTAAAGACTCTGGATGTTGTGGGGCTGTCGTGGTTGACACGCCTCTACAACATCGCGTGGACATCGGGGACAGTGCCTCTGGATTGGCAGACCGGGGTGGTGGTCCCCCTTTTCAAGAAGGGGGACCGGAGGGTGTGTTCCAACTACAGAGGGATCACACTCCTCAGCCTCCCTGGTAAGGTCTATTCAGGGGTGCTGGAGAGGAGGGTCCGTCGGGAGGTCGAATCTCGGATTCAGGAGGAGCAGTGTGGTTTTCGCCCTGGCCGTGGAACAGTGGACCAGCTCTACACCCTCCGCAGGATCCTCGAGGGTGCGTGGGAGTTCGCTCAACCAGTCCACATGTGTTTTGTGGATTTGGAGAAGGCGTTCGACCGTGTCCCTCGGGGAGTTCTGTGGGGGGTGCTTCGGGAGTACGGGGTGCCGGGCCCCTTGTTACGGGCTGTTCGGTCCCTGTACGACCGTTGCCAGAGTTTGGTCCGCATTGCCGGCAGTAAGTCGGATTCGTTTCCGGTGAGGGTTGGACTCCGCCAAGGTTGCCCTTTGTCACCGATTCTGTTCATAACTTTTATGGACAGAATTTCTAGGCGCAGCCGAGGCGTGGAGGGGTTCCGGTTTGGTGGCCTCAGCATTGCATCTCTGCTCTTTGCAGATGATGTGGTGCTGTTGGCTTCATCAGGCCGGGGCCTCCAGCTCTCACTGGAGCGGTTCGCAGCCGAGTGTGAAGCGGCTGGGATGAGGATCAGCACCTCCAAATCCGAGACCATGGTCCTCAGTCGGAAAAGGGTGGAGTGTCGTCTTCAGGTCGGGGATGAGATCCTGCCCCAAGTGGAGGAGTTCAAGTATCTTGGGGTCTTGTTCACGAGTGAGGGTGGGATGGAGCGGGAGATCGACAGGCGGATCGGTGCAGCGTCTGCAGTGATGCGGACTCTGTATCGGTCCGTCGTGGTGAAGAAAGAGCTGAGCCAAAAGGCAAAGCTCTCGATTTACCGGTCGATCTACGTTCCAACCCTCACCTATGGTCACGAGCTGTGGGTCGTGACCGAAAGAACGAGATCCCGGATACAAGCGGCCGAAATGAGTTTCCTCCGCAGGGTGTCCGGGCTCTCCCTTAGAGATAGGGTGAGAAGCTCGGTCATCCGGGAGGGACTCAGAGTCGAGCCGCTGCTCCTCCGCGTTGAGAGGAGCCAGCTGAGGTGGCTCGGGCATCTGGTTCGGATGCCTCCTGGACGCCTCCCTGGTGAGGTGTTCCGGGCATGTCCCACTGGCGGGAGGCCCCGGGGACGACCCAGGACACGCTGGAGAGACTATGTCTCTCGGTTGGCCTGGGAACGTCTCGGGATCCCGCCGGAGGAGCTGGTTGAAGTGGCTGGGGAGAGGGAAGTCTGGGTTTCCCTGCTGAAGCTGCTGCCCCCGCGACCCGACCCCGGATAAGCGGAAGAAGATGGATGGATGGATGGGTGTCAAAATCTTAAAAATTAACAGGTGCCCAAGCAATTTCATGCTAGAATCATCATCCGGATGCCAAAATAAACTAAATACAGCAAAGGATTTGAGTGCACAACGTTTGGTTTAGGTTTGACAGCCATAATCACCTTTTTATTGCTTTAAATGCGTTTTTAGCGCATGATTGTACATTTGAGCTGAATGTGTCAAAATCTTAAAAATTAACAGGTGCCCAAGCAATTTCATGCTAGAATCATCATCCGGATGCCAAAATAAACTAAATACAGCAAAAGATTTGAGTGCACAACGTTTGGTTTAGATTTGACAGCCATAATCAGCAATTGTGTACATTTGAGCTGAATGTGTCAAAATCTTAAAAATTAACAGGTGCCCAAGCAATTTCATGCTAGAATCATCATCCGGATGCCAAAATAAACTAAATACAGCAAAAGATTTGAGTGCACAACGTTTGGTTTAGGTTTGACAGCCATAATCACCTTTTTATTGCTTTAAATGCGTTTTTAGCGCATGATTGTACATTTGAGCTGAATGTGTCAAAATCTTAAAAATTAACAGGTGCCCAAGCAATTTCATGCTAGAATCATCATCCGGATGCCAAAATAAACTAAATACAGCAAAAGATTTGAGTGCACAACGTTTGGTTTAGATTTGACAGCCATAATCAGCAATTGTGTACATTTGAGCTGAATGTGTCAAAATCTTAAAAATTAACAGGTGCCCAAGCAATTTCATGCTAGAATCATCATCCGGATGCCAAAATAAACTAAATACAGCAAAAGATTTGAGTGCACAACGTTTGGTTTAGGTTTGACAGCCATAATCACCTTTTTATTGCTTTAAATGCGTTTTTAGCGCATGATTGTACATTTGAGCTGAATGTGTCAAAATCTTAAAAATTAACAGGTGCCCAAGCAATTTCATGCTAGAATCATCATCCGGATGCCAAAATAAACTAAATACAGCAAAAGATTTGAGTGCACAACGTTTGGTTTAGATTTGACAGCCATAATCAGCAATTGTGTACATTTGAGCTGAATGTGTCAAAATCTTAAAAATTAACAGGTGCCCAAGCAAATTCATGCTAGAATCATCATCCGGATGCCAAAATAAACTAAATACAGCAAAAGATTTGAGTGCACAACGTTTGGTTTAGGTTTGACAGCCATAATCACCTTTTTATTGCTTTAAATGCGTTTTTAGCGCATGATTGTACATTTGAGCTGAATGTGTCAAAATCTTAAAAATTAACAGGTGCCCAAGCAATTTCATGCTAGAATCATCATCCGGATGCCAAAATAAACAAAATACAGCAAAAGATTTGAGTGCACAACGTTTGGTTTAGATTTGACAGCCATAATCAGCAATTGTGTACATTTGAGCTGAATGTGTCAAAATCTTAAAAATTAACAGGTGCCCAAGCAATTTCATGCTAGAATCATCATCCGGATGCCAAAATAAACTAAATACAGCAAAAGATTTGAGTGCACAACGTTTGGTTTAGGTTTGACAGCCATAATCACCTTTTTATTGCTTTAAATGCGTTTTTAGCGCATGATTGTACATTTGAGCTGAATGTGTCAAAATCTTAAAAATTAACAGGTGCCCAAGCAATTTCATGCTAGAATCATCATCCGGATGCCAAAATAAACTAAATACAGCAAAAGATTTGAGTGCACAACGTTTGGTTTAGATTTGACAGCCATAATCAGCAATTGTGTACATTTGAGCTGAATGTGTCAAAATCTTAAAAATTAACAGGTGCCCAAGCAATTTCATGCTAGAATCATCATCCGGATGCCAAAATAAACTAAATACAGCAAAAGATTTGAGTGCACAACGTTTGGTTTAGGTTTGACAGCCATAATCACCTTTTTATTGCTTTAAATGCGTTTTTAGCGCATGATTGTACATTTGAGCTGAATGTGTCAAAATCTTAAAAATTAACAGGTGCCCAAGCAATTTCATGCTAGAATCATCATCCGGATGCCAAAATAAACTAAATACAGCAAAAGATTTGAGTGCACAACGTTTGGTTTAGATTTGACAGCCATAATCAGCAATTGTGTACATTTGAGCTGAATGTGTCAAAATCTTAAAAATTAACAGGTGCCCAAGCAATTTCATGCTAGAATCATCATCCGGATGCCAAAATAAACTAAATACAGCAAAAGATTTGAGTGCACAACGTTTGGTTTAGGTTTGACAGCCATAATCACCTTTTTATTGCTTTAAATGCGTTTTTAGCGCATGATTGTACATTTGAGCTGAATGTGTCAAAATCTTAAAAATTAACAGGTGCCCAAGCAATTTCATGCTAGAATCATCATCCGGATGCCAAAATAAACTAAATACAGCAAAAGATTTGAGTGCACAACGTTTGGTTTAGATTTGACAGCCATAATCAGCAATTGTGTACATTTGAGCTGAATGTGTCAAAATCTTAAAAATTAACAGGTGCCCAAGCAAATTCATGCTAGAATCATCATCCGGATGCCAAAATAAACTAAATACAGCAAAAGATTTGAGTGCACAACGTTTGGTTTAGGTTTGACAGCCATAATCACCTTTTTATTGCTTTAAATGCGTTTTTAGCGCATGATTGTACATTTGAGCTGAATGTGTCAAAATCTTAAAAATTAACAGGTGCCCAAGCAATTTCATGCTAGAATCATCATCCGGATGCCAAAATAAACTAAATACAGCAAAAGATTTGAGTGCACAACGTTTGGTTTAGATTTGACAGCCATAATCAGCAATTGTGTACATTTGAGCTGAATGTGTCAAAATCTTAAAAATTAACAGGTGCCCAAGCAATTTCATGCTAGAATCATCATCCGGATGCCAAAATAAACTAAATACAGCAAAAGATTTGAGTGCACAACGTTTGGTTTAGATTTGACAGCCATAATCAGCAATTGTGTACATTTGAGCTGAATGTGTCAAAATCTTAAAAATTAACAGGTGCCCAAGCAATTTCATGCTAGAATCATCATCCGGATGCCAAAATAAACTAAATACAGCAAAGGATTTGAGTGCACAACGTTTGGTTTAGGTTTGACAGCCATAATCACCTTTTTATTGCTTTAAATGCGTTTTTAGCGCATGATTGTACATTTGAGCTGAATGTGTCAAAATCTTAAAAATTAACAGGTGCCCAAGCAATTTCATGCTAGAATCATCATCCGGATGCCAAAATAAACTAAATACAGCAAAAGATTTGAGTGCACAACGTTTGGTTTAGATTTGACAGCCATAATCAGCAATTGTGTACATTTGAGCTGAATGTGTCAAAATCTTAAAAATTAACAGGTGCCCAAGCAATGTCATGCTAGAATCATCATCCGGATGCCAAAATAAACTAAATACAGCAAAAGATTTGAGTGCACAACGTTTGGTTTAGGTTTGACAGCCATAATCACCTTTTTATTGCTTTAAATGCGTTTTTAGCGCATGATTGTACATTTGAGCTGAATGTGTCAAAATCTTAAAAATTAACAGGTGCCCAAGCAATTTCATGCTAGAATCATCATCCGGATGCCAAAATAAACTAAATACAGCAAAAGATTTGAGTGCACAACGTTTGGTTTAGATTTGACAGCCATAATCAGCAATTGTGTACATTTGAGCTGAATGTGTCAAAATCTTAAAAATTAACAGGTGCCCAAGCAATTTCATGCTAGAATCATCATCCGGATGCCAAAATAAACTAAATACAGCAAAAGATTTGAGTGCACAACGTTTGGTTTAGGTTTGACAGCCATAATCACCTTTTTATTGCTTTAAATGCGTTTTTAGCGCATGATTGTACATTTGAGCTGAATGTGTCAAAATCTTAAAAATTAACAGGTGCCCAAGCAATTTCATGCTAGAATCATCATCCGGATGCCAAAATAAACTAAATACAGCAAAAGATTTGAGTGCACAACGTTTGGTTTAGATTTGACAGCCATAATCAGCAATTGTGTACATTTGAGCTGAATGTGTCAAAATCTTAAAAATTAACAGGTGCCCAAGCAAATTCATGCTAGAATCATCATCCGGATGCCAAAATAAACTAAATACAGCAAAAGATTTGAGTGCACAACGTTTGGTTTAGGTTTGACAGCCATAATCACCTTTTTATTGCTTTAAATGCGTTTTTAGCGCATGATTGTACATTTGAGCTGAATGTGTCAAAATCTTAAAAATTAACAGGTGCCCAAGCAATTTCATGCTAGAATCATCATCCGGATGCCAAAATAAACAAAATACAGCAAAAGATTTGAGTGCACAACGTTTGGTTTAGATTTGACAGCCATAATCAGCAATTGTGTACATTTGAGCTGAATGTGTCAAAATCTTAAAAATTAACAGGTGCCCAAGCAATTTCATGCTAGAATCATCATCCGGATGCCAAAATAAACTAAATACAGCAAAAGATTTGAGTGCACAACGTTTGGTTTAGGTTTGACAGCCATAATCACCTTTTTATTGCTTTAAATGCGTTTTTAGCGCATGATTGTACATTTGAGCTGAATGTGTCAAAATCTTAAAAATTAACAGGTGCCCAAGCAATTTCATGCTAGAATCATCATCCGGATGCCAAAATAAACTAAATACAGCAAAAGATTTGAGTGCACAACGTTTGGTTTAGATTTGACAGCCATAATCAGCAATTGTGTACATTTGAGCTGAATGTGTCAAAATCTTAAAAATTAACAGGTGCCCAAGCAATTTCATGCTAGAATCATCATCCGGATGCCAAAATAAACTAAATACAGCAAAAGATTTGAGTGCACAACGTTTGGTTTAGGTTTGACAGCCATAATCACCTTTTTATTGCTTTAAATGCGTTTTTAGCGCATGATTGTACATTTGAGCTGAATGTGTCAAAATCTTAAAAATTAACAGGTGCCCAAGCAATTTCATGCTAGAATCATCATCCGGATGCCAAAATAAACTAAATACAGCAAAAGATTTGAGTGCACAACGTTTGGTTTAGGTTTGACAGCCATAATCACCTTTTTATTGCTTTAAATGCGTTTTTAGCGCATGATTGTACATTTGAGCTGAATGTGTCAAAATCTTAAAAATTAACAGGTGCCCAAGCAATTTCATGCTAGAATCATCATCCGGATGCCAAAATAAACTAAATACAGCAAAAGATTTGAGTGCACAACGTTTGGTTTAGATTTGACAGCCATAATCAGCAATTGTGTACATTTGAGCTGAATGTGTCAAAATCTTAAAAATTAACAGGTGCCCAAGCAATTTCATGCTAGAATCATCATCCGGATGCCAAAATAAACTAAATACAGCAAAAGATTTGAGTGCACAACGTTTGGTTTAGGTTTGACAGCCATAATCACCTTTTTATTGCTTTAAATGCGTTTTTAGCGCATGATTGTACATTTGAGCTGAATGTGTCAAAATCTTAAAAATTAACAGGTGCCCAAGCAATTTCATGCTAGAATCATCATCCGGATGCCAAAATAAACTAAATACAGCAAAAGATTTGAGTGCACAACGTTTGGTTTAGATTTGACAGCCATAATCAGCAATTGTGTACATTTGAGCTGAATGTGTCAAAATCTTAAAAATTAACAGGTGCCCAAGCAATTTCATGCTAGAATCATCATCCGGATGCCAAAATAAACTAAATACAGCAAAAGATTTGAGTGCACAACGTTTGGTTTAGATTTGACAGCCATAATCAGCAATTGTGTACATTTGAGCTGAATGTGTCAAAATCTTAAAAATTAACAGGTGCCCAAGCAATTTCATGCTAGAATCATCATCCGGATGCCAAAATAAACTAAATACAGCAAAGGATTTGAGTGCACAACGTTTGGTTTAGGTTTGACAGCCATAATCACCTTTTTATTGCTTTAAATGCGTTTTTAGCGCATGATTGTACATTTGAGCTGAATGTGTCAAAATCTTAAAAATTAACAGGTGCCCAAGCAATTTCATGCTAGAATCATCATCCGGATGCCAAAATAAACTAAATACAGCAAAAGATTTGAGTGCACAACGTTTGGTTTAGATTTGACAGCCATAATCAGCAATTGTGTACATTTGAGCTGAATGTGTCAAAATCTTAAAAATTAACAGGTGCCCAAGCAATTTCATGCTAGAATCATCATCCGGATGCCAAAATAAACTAAATACAGCAAAAGATTTGAGTGCACAACGTTTGGTTTAGGTTTGACAGCCATAATCACCTTTTTATTGCTTTAAATGCGTTTTTAGCGCATGATTGTACATTTGAGCTGAATGTGTCAAAATCTTAAAAATTAACAGGTGCCCAAGCAATTTCATGCTAGAATCATCATCCGGATGCCAAAATAAACTAAATACAGCAAAAGATTTGAGTGCACAACGTTTGGTTTAGATTTGACAGCCATAATCAGCAATTGTGTACATTTGAGCTGAATGTGTCAAAATCTTAAAAATTAACAGGTGCCCAAGCAATTTCATGCTAGAATCATCATCCGGATGCCAAAATAAACTAAATACAGCAAAAGATTTGAGTGCACAACGTTTGGTTTAGGTTTGACAGCCATAATCACCTTTTTATTGCTTTAAATGCGTTTTTAGCGCATGATTGTACATTTGAGCTGAATGTGTCAAAATCTTAAAAATTAACAGGTGCCCAAGCAATTTCATGCTAGAATCATCATCCGGATGCCAAAATAAACTAAATACAGCAAAAGATTTGAGTGCACAACGTTTGGTTTAGATTTGACAGCCATAATCAGCAATTGTGTACATTTGAGCTGAATGTGTCAAAATCTTAAAAATTAACAGGTGCCCAAGCAATTTCATGCTAGAATCATCATCCGGATGCCAAAATAAACTAAATACAGCAAAAGATTAGAGTGCACAACGTTTGGTTTAGGTTTGACAGCCATAATCACCTTTTTATTGCTTTAAATGCGTTTTTAGCGCATGATTGTACATTTGAGCTGAATGTGTCAAAATCTTAAAAATTAACAGGTGCCCAAGCAATTTCATGCTAGAATCATCATCCGGATGCCAAAATAAACAAAATACAGCAAAATATTTGAGTGCACAACGTTTGGTTTAGGTTTGACAGCCATAATCACCTTTTTATTGCTTTAAATGCGTTTTTAGCGCATGATTGTACATTTGAGCTGAATGTGTCAAAATCTTAAAAATTAACAGGTGCCCAAGCAATTTCATGCTAGAATCATCATCCGGATGCCAAAATAAACTAAATACAGCAAAAGATTTGAGTGCACAACGTTTGGTTTAGATTTGACAGCCATAATCAGCAATTGTGTACATTTGAGCTGAATGTGTCAAAATCTTAAAAATTAACAGGTGCCCAAGCAATTTCATGCTAGAATCATCATCCGGATGCCAAAATAAACTAAATACAGCAAAAGATTTGAGTGCACAACGTTTGGTTTAGGTTTGACAGCCATAATCACCTTTTTATTGCTTTAAATGCGTTTTTAGCGCATGATTGTACATTTGAGCTGAATGTGTCAAAATCTTAAAAATTAACAGGTGCCCAAGCAATTTCATGCTAGAATCATCATCCGGATGCCAAAATAAACTAAATACAGCAAAAGATTTGAGTGCACAACGTTTGGTTTAGATTTGACAGCCATAATCAGCAATTGTGTACATTTGAGCTGAATGTGTCAAAATCTTAAAAATTAACAGGTGCCCAAGCAATTTCATGCTAGAATCATCATCCGGATGCCAAAATAAACTAAATACAGCAAAAGATTTGAGTGCACAACGTTTGGTTTAGATTTGACAGCCATAATCAGCAATTGTGTACATTTGAGCTGAATGTGTCAAAATCTTAAAAATTAACAGGTGCCCAAGCAAATTCATGCTAGAATCATCATCCGGATGCCAAAATAAACTAAATACAGCAAAAGATTTGAGTGCACAACGTTTGGTTTAGGTTTGACAGCCATAATCACCTTTTTATTGCTTTAAATGCGTTTTTAGCGCATGATTGTACATTTGAGCTGAATGTGTCAAAATCTTAAAAATTAACAGGTGCCCAAGCAATTTCATGCTAGAATCATCATCCGGATGCCAAAATAAACTAAATACAGCAAAAGATTTGAGTGCACAACGTTTGGTTTAGGTTTGACAGCCATAATCACCTTTTTATTGCTTTAAATGCGTTTTTAGCGCATGATTGTACATTTGAGCTGAATGTGTCAAAATCTTAAAAATTAACAGGTGCCCAAGCAATTTCATGCTAGAATCATCATCCGGATGCCAAAATAAACTAAATACAGCAAAAGATTTGAGTGCACAACGTTTGGTTTAGATTTGACAGCCATAATCAGCAATTGTGTACATTTGAGCTGAATGTGTCAAAATCTTAAAAATTAACAGGTGCCCAAGCAATTTCATGCTAGAATCATCATCCGGATGCCAAAATAAACTAAATACAGCAAAAGATTTGAGTGCACAACGTTTGGTTTAGATTTGACAGCCATAATCAGCAATTGTGTACATTTGAGCTGAATGTGTCAAAATCTTAAAAATTAACAGGTGCCCAAGCAATTTCATGCTAGAATCATCATCCGGATGCCAAAATAAACTAAATACAGCAAAGGATTTGAGTGCACAACGTTTGGTTTAGGTTTGACAGCCATAATCACCTTTTTATTGCTTTAAATGCGTTTTTAGCGCATGATTGTACATTTGAGCTGAATGTGTCAAAATCTTAAAAATTAACAGGTGCCCAAGCAATTTCATGCTAGAATCATCATCCGGATGCCAAAATAAACTAAATACAGCAAAAGATTTGAGTGCACAACGTTTGGTTTAGATTTGACAGCCATAATCAGCAATTGTGTACATTTGAGCTGAATGTGTCAAAATCTTAAAAATTAACAGGTGCCCAAGCAATTTCATGCTAGAATCATCATCCGGATGCCAAAATAAACTAAATACAGCAAAAGATTTGAGTGCACAACGTTTGGTTTAGGTTTGACAGCCATAATCACCTTTTTATTGCTTTAAATGCGTTTTTAGCGCATGATTGTACATTTGAGCTGAATGTGTCAAAATCTTAAAAATTAACAGGTGCCCAAGCAATTTCATGCTAGAATCATCATCCGGATGCCAAAATAAACTAAATACAGCAAAAGATTTGAGTGCACAACGTTTGGTTTAGATTTGACAGCCATAATCAGCAATTGTGTACATTTGAGCTGAATGTGTCAAAATCTTAAAAATTAACAGGTGCCCAAGCAATTTCATGCTAGAATCATCATCCGGATGCCAAAATAAACTAAATACAGCAAAAGATTTGAGTGCACAACGTTTGGTTTAGATTTGACAGCCATAATCAGCAATTGTGTACATTTGAGCTGAATGTGTCAAAATCTTAAAAATTAACAGGTGCCCAAGCAATTTCATGCTAGAATCATCATCCGGATGCCAAAATAAACTAAATACAGCAAAGGATTTGAGTGCACAACGTTTGGTTTAGGTTTGACAGCCATAATCACCTTTTTATTGCTTTAAATGCGTTTTTAGCGCATGATTGTACATTTGAGCTGAATGTGTCAAAATCTTAAAAATTAACAGGTGCCCAAGCAATTTCATGCTAGAATCATCATCCGGATGCCAAAATAAACTAAATACAGCAAAAGATTTGAGTGCACAACGTTTGGTTTAGATTTGACAGCCATAATCAGCAATTGTGTACATTTGAGCTGAATGTGTCAAAATCTTAAAAATTAACAGGTGCCCAAGCAATTTCATGCTAGAATCATCATCCGGATGCCAAAATAAACAAAATACAGCAAAAGATTTGAGTGCACAACGTTTGGTTTAGGTTTGACAGCCATAATCACCTTTTTATTGCTTTAAATGCGTTTTTAGCGCATGATTGTACATTTGAGCTGAATGTGTCAAAATCTTAAAAATTAACAGGTGCCCAAGCAATTTCATGCTAGAATCATCATCCGGATGCCAAAATAAACTAAATACAGCAAAAGATTTGAGTGCACAACGTTTGGTTTAGATTTGACAGCCATAATCAGCAATTGTGTACATTTGAGCTGAATGTGTCAAAATCTTAAAAATTAACAGGTGCCCAAGCAATTTCATGCTAGAATCATCATCCGGATGCCAAAATAAACTAAATACAGCAAAAGATTTGAGTGCACAACGTTTGGTTTAGATTTGACAGCCATAATCAGCAATTGTGTACATTTGAGCTGAATGTGTCAAAATCTTAAAAATTAACAGGTGCCCAAGCAATTTCATGCTAGAATCATCATCCGGATGCCAAAATAAACTAAATACAGCAAAGGATTTGAGTGCACAACGTTTGGTTTAGGTTTGACAGCCATAATCACCTTTTTATTGCTTTAAATGCGTTTTTAGCGCATGATTGTACATTTGAGCTGAATGTGTCAAAATCTTAAAAATTAACAGGTGCCCAAGCAATTTCATGCTAGAATCATCATCCGGATGCCAAAATAAACTAAATACAGCAAAAGATTTGAGTGCACAACGTTTGGTTTAGATTTGACAGCCATAATCAGCAATTGTGTACATTTGAGCTGAATGTGTCAAAATCTTAAAAATTAACAGGTGCCCAAGCAATTTCATGCTAGAATCATCATCCGGATGCCAAAATAAACAAAATACAGCAAAAGATTTGAGTGCACAACGTTTGGTTTAGGTTTGACAGCCATAATCACCTTTTTATTGCTTTAAATGCGTTTTTAGCGCATGATTGTACATTTGAGCTGAATGTGTCAAAATCTTAAAAATTAACAGGTGCCCAAGCAATTTCATGCTAGAATCATCATCCGGATGCCAAAATAAACTAAATACAGCAAAAGATTTGAGTGCACAACGTTTGGTTTAGATTTGACAGCCATAATCAGCAATTGTGTACATTTGAGCTGAATGTGTCAAAATCTTAAAAATTAACAGGTGCCCAAGCAATTTCATGCTAGAATCATCATCCGGATGCCAAAATAAACTAAATACAGCAAAGGATTTGAGTGCACAACGTTTGGTTTAGGTTTGACAGCCATAATCACCTTTTTATTGCTTTAAATGCGTTTTTAGCGCATGATTGTACATTTGAGCTGAATGTGTCAAAATCTTAAAAATTAACAGGTGCCCAAGCAATTTCATGCTAGAATCATCATCCGGATGCCAAAATAAACTAAATACAGCAAAAGATTTGAGTGCACAACGTTTGGTTTAGATTTGACAGCCATAATCAGCAATTGTGTACATTTGAGCTGAATGTGTCAAAATCTTAAAAATTAACAGGTGCCCAAGCAATTTCATGCTAGAATCATCATCCGGATGCCAAAATAAACTAAATACAGCAAAAGATTTGAGTGCACAACGTTTGGTTTAGGTTTGACAGCCATAATCACCTTTTTATTGCTTTAAATGCGTTTTTAGCGCATGATTGTACATTTGAGCTGAATGTGTCAAAATCTTAAAAATTAACAGGTGCCCAAGCAATTTCATGCTAGAATCATCATCCGGATGCCAAAATAAACTAAATACAGCAAAAGATTTGAGTGCACAACGTTTGGTTTAGATTTGACAGCCATAATCAGCAATTGTGTACATTTGAGCTGAATGTGTCAAAATCTTAAAAATTAACAGGTGCCCAAGCAATTTCATGCTAGAATCATCATCCGGATGCCAAAATAAACTAAATACAGCAAAAGATTTGAGTGCACAACGTTTGGTTTAGATTTGACAGCCATAATCAGCAATTGTGTACATTTGAGCTGAATGTGTCAAAATCTTAAAAATTAACAGGTGCCCAAGCAATTTCATGCTAGAATCATCATCCGGATGCCAAAATAAACTAAATACAGCAAAGGATTTGAGTGCACAACGTTTGGTTTAGGTTTGACAGCCATAATCACCTTTTTATTGCTTTAAATGCGTTTTTAGCGCATGATTGTACATTTGAGCTGAATGTGTCAAAATCTTAAAAATTAACAGGTGCCCAAGCAATTTCATGCTAGAATCATCATCCGGATGCCAAAATAAACTAAATACAGCAAAAGATTTGAGTGCACAACGTTTGGTTTAGATTTGACAGCCATAATCAGCAATTGTGTACATTTGAGCTGAATGTGTCAAAATCTTAAAAATTAACAGGTGCCCAAGCAATTTCATGCTAGAATCATCATCCGGATGCCAAAATAAACAAAATACAGCAAAAGATTTGAGTGCACAACGTTTGGTTTAGGTTTGACAGCCATAATCACCTTTTTATTGCTTTAAATGCGTTTTTAGCGCATGATTGTACATTTGAGCTGAATGTGTCAAAATCTTAAAAATTAACAGGTGCCCAAGCAATTTCATGCTAGAATCATCATCCGGATGCCAAAATAAACTAAATACAGCAAAAGATTTGAGTGCACAACGTTTGGTTTAGATTTGACAGCCATAATCAGCAATTGTGTACATTTGAGCTGAATGTGTCAAAATCTTAAAAATTAACAGGTGCCCAAGCAATTTCATGCTAGAATCATCATCCGGATGCCAAAATAAACTAAATACAGCAAAAGATTTGAGTGCACAACGTTTGGTTTAGGTTTGACAGCCATAATCACCTTTTTATTGCTTTAAATGCGTTTTTAGCGCATGATTGTACATTTGAGCTGAATGTGTCAAAATCTTAAAAATTAACAGGTGCCCAAGCAATTTCATGCTAGAATCATCATCCGGATGCCAAAATAAACTAAATACAGCAAAAGATTTGAGTGCACAACGTTTGGTTTAGATTTGACAGCCATAATCAGCAATTGTGTACATTTGAGCTGAATGTGTCAAAATCTTAAAAATTAACAGGTGCCCAAGCAATTTCATGCTAGAATCATCATCCGGATGCCAAAATAAACTAAATACAGCAAAAGATTTGAGTGCACAACGTTTGGTTTAGGTTTGACAGCCATAATCACCTTTTTATTGCTTTAAATGCGTTTTTAGCGCATGATTGTACATTTGAGCTGAATGTGTCAAAATCTTAAAAATTAACAGGTGCCCAAGCAATTTCATGCTAGAATCATCATCCGGATGCCAAAATAAACTAAATACAGCAAAAGATTTGAGTGCACAACGTTTGGTTTAGATTTGACAGCCATAATCAGCAATTGTGTACATTTGAGCTGAATGTGTCAAAATCTTAAAAATTAACAGGTGCCCAAGCAATTTCATGCTAGAATCATCATCCGGATGCCAAAATAAACTAAATACAGCAAAAGATTTGAGTGCACAACGTTTGGTTTAGATTTGACAGCCATAATCAGCAATTGTGTACATTTGAGCTGAATGTGTCAAAATCTTAAAAATTAACAGGTGCCCAAGCAATTTCATGCTAGAATCATCATCCGGATGCCAAAATAAACTAAATACAGCAAAGGATTTGAGTGCACAACGTTTGGTTTAGGTTTGACAGCCATAATCACCTTTTTATTGCTTTAAATGCGTTTTTAGCGCATGATTGTACATTTGAGCTGAATGTGTCAAAATCTTAAAAATTAACAGGTGCCCAAGCAATTTCATGCTAGAATCATCATCCGGATGCCAAAATAAACTAAATACAGCAAAAGATTTGAGTGCACAACGTTTGGTTTAGATTTGACAGCCATAATCAGCAATTGTGTACATTTGAGCTGAATGTGTCAAAATCTTAAAAATTAACAGGTGCCCAAGCAATTTCATGCTAGAATCATCATCCGGATGCCAAAATAAACTAAATACAGCAAAAGATTTGAGTGCACAACGTTTGGTTTAGGTTTGACAGCCATAATCACCTTTTTATTGCTTTAAATGCGTTTTTAGCGCATGATTGTACATTTGAGCTGAATGTGTCAAAATCTTAAAAATTAACAGGTGCCCAAGCAATTTCATGCTAGAATCATCATCCGGATGCCAAAATAAACTAAATACAGCAAAAGATTTGAGTGCACAACGTTTGGTTTAGATTTGACAGCCATAATCAGCAATTGTGTACATTGAGCTGAATGTGTCAAAATCTTAAAAATTAACAGGTGCCCAAGCAATTTCATGCTAGAATCATCATCCGGATGCCAAAATAAACTAAATACAGCAAAAGATTTGAGTGCACAACGTTTGGTTTAGGTTTGACAGCCATAATCACCTTTTTATTGCTTTAAATGCGTTTTTAGCGCATGATTGTACATTTGAGCTGAATGTGTCAAAATCTTAAAAATTAACAGGTGCCCAAGCAATTTCATGCTAGAATCATCATCCGGATGCCAAAATAAACTAAATACAGCAAAAGATTTGAGTGCACAACGTTTGGTTTAGATTTGACAGCCATAATCAGCAATTGTGTACATTTGAGCTGAATGTGTCAAAATCTTAAAAATTAACAGGTGCCCAAGCAATTTCATGCTAGAATCATCATCCGGATGCCAAAATAAACTAAATACAGCAAAAGATTTGAGTGCACAACGTTTGGTTTAGGTTTGACAGCCATAATCACCTTTTTATTGCTTAAATGCGTTTTTAGCGCATGATTGTACATTTGAGCTGAATGTGTCAAAATCTTAAAAATTAACAGGTGCCCAAGCAATTTCATGCTAGAATCATCATCCGGATGCCAAAATAAACTAAATACAGCAAAAGATTTGAGTGCACAACGTTTGGTTTAGATTTGACAGCCATAATCAGCAATTGTGTACATTTGAGCTGAATGTGTCAAAATCTTAAAAATTAACAGGTGCCCAAGCAATTTCATGCTAGAATCATCATCCGGATGCCAAAATAAACTAAATACAGCAAAAGATTTGAGTGCACAACGTTTGGTTTAGGTTTGACAGCCATAATCACCTTTTTATTGCTTTAAATGCGTTTTTAGCGCATGATTGTACATTTGAGCTGAATGTGTCAAAATCTTAAAAATTAACAGGTGCCCAAGCAATTTCATGCTAGAATCATCATCCGGATGCCAAAATAAACTAAATACAGCAAAAGATTTGAGTGCACAACGTTTGGTTTAGATTTGACAGCCATAATCAGCAATTGTGTACATTTGAGCTGAATGTGTCAAAATCTTAAAAATTAACAGGTGCCCAAGCAATTTCATGCTAGAATCATCATCCGGATGCCAAAATAAACTAAATACAGCAAAAGATTTGAGTGCACAACGTTTGGTTTAGGTTTGACAGCCATAATCACCTTTTTATTGCTTTAAATGCGTTTTTAGCGCATGATTGTACATTTGAGCTGAATGTGTCAAAATCTTAAAAATTAACAGGTGCCCAAGCAATTTCATGCTAGAATCATCATCCGGATGCCAAAATAAACTAAATACAGCAAAAGATTTGAGTGCACAACGTTTGGTTTAGATTTGACAGCCATAATCAGCAATTGTGTACATTTGAGCTGAATGTGTCAAAATCTTAAAAATTAACAGGTGCCCAAGCAATTTCATGCTAGAATCATCATCCGGATGCCAAAATAAACTAAATACAGCAAAAGATTTGAGTGCACAACGTTTGGTTTAGGTTTGACAGCCATAATCACCTTTTTATTGCTTTAAATGCGTTTTTAGCGCATGATTGTACATTTGAGCTGAATGTGTCAAAATCTTAAAAATTAACAGGTGCCCAAGCAATTTCATGCTAGAATCATCATCCGGATGCCAAAATAAACTAAATACAGCAAAAGATTTGAGTGCACAACGTTTGGTTTAGATTTGACAGCCATAATCAGCAATTGTGTACATTTGAGCTGAATGTGTCAAAATCTTAAAAATTAACAGGTGCCCAAGCAATTTCATGCTAGAATCATCATCCGGATGCCAAAATAAACTAAATACAGCAAAAGATTTGAGTGCACAACGTTTGGTTTAGGTTTGACAGCCATAATCACCTTTTTATTGCTTTAAATGCGTTTTTAGCGCATGATTGTACATTTGAGCTGAATGTGTCAAAATCTTAAAAATTAACAGGTGCCCAAGCAATTTCATGCTAGAATCATCATCCGGATGCCAAAATAAACTAAATACAGCAAAAGATTTGAGTGCACAACGTTTGGTTTAGATTTGACAGCCATAATCAGCAATTGTGTACATTTGAGCTGAATGTGTCAAAATCTTAAAAATTAACAGGTGCCCAAGCAATTTCATGCTAGAATCATCATCCGGATGCCAAAATAAACTAAATACAGCAAAAGATTTGAGTGCACAACGTTTGGTTTAGGTTTGACAGCCATAATCACCTTTTTATTGCTTTAAATGCGTTTTTAGCGCATGATTGTACATTTGAGCTGAATGTGTCAAAATCTTAAAAATTAACAGGTGCCCAAGCAATTTCATGCTAGAATCATCATCCGGATGCCAAAATAAACTAAATACAGCAAAAGATTTGAGTGCACAACGTTTGGTTTAGATTTGACAGCCATAATCAGCAATTGTGTACATTTGAGCTGAATGTGTCAAAATCTTAAAAATTAACAGGTGCCCAAGCAATTTCATGCTAGAATCATCATCCGGATGCCAAAATAAACTAAATACAGCAAAAGATTTGAGTGCACAACGTTTGGTTTAGGTTTGACAGCCATAATCACCTTTTTATTGCTTTAAATGCGTTTTTAGCGCATGATTGTACATTTGAGCTGAATGTGTCAAAATCTTAAAAATTAACAGGTGCCCAAGCAATTTCATGCTAGAATCATCATCCGGATGCCAAAATAAACTAAATACAGCAAAAGATTTGAGTGCACAACGTTTGGTTTAGATTTGACAGCCATAATCAGCAATTGTGTACATTTGAGCTGAATGTGTCAAAATCTTAAAAATTAACA